>NC_061508.1:215068628-215103426 GCF_022539505.1 Lolium rigidum | reverse complement strand
TGTCGTGAAAATTTTCGCTATATAATCCCCCGGACCCTCCGAGGTCCGTATATCGTCTTCTCGTCGTGTTTTGTTTCGAGCTGTTTTCTGCCAGGATCTGTTTTTGATCTAGAAGCACCATGGTCTCCAACAACAAGGGCAAAGGGCTTTCGGAGGAAGATATTCAAGATCCCGAGTTGAAAGAAGAAGTCGAGAGTGGAGATGAAGGAGAAGGGGAAGAAGACCCGCGTGTATACCCGCGTGCCACCGTTGCAAGCATCGGGGTGGTGGCAAATCCGTTCAACACCAAGAGAAGCGCACGGATTAGCACCGGAGGAGGAGTCCCACGTCGCTTCCTAGCTCCAAGGACATCTCCTCCAGGCATCGACAACCCCTTCCACACTCTAATTCATAATAGTCAAATTGAAAGGATTCCCAAGGCAGTATTGCCTAGTGGTTGGGATATAGATCGTTCTAACACTGCAGGAAGGACGAAACCTGAAGCTGAGGAGTGGGGAAACAATTCTAAGAGTTGGGACTCACCGTCTGACATACTTCTTAACCGCGTCGAGCACAACTCGGAGCTGATCCGCAACCTCACTTACGAGATTGATGAGCTAAAGGAGCTTGTTAAGAAGCTCATCAAGAATCCACCATCACCACCGAAGGAATAATTCATCATTGGTATTGGCATCCCCTTGGCTTGTTCCAAGCTTGGGGGGAGTGCCACGGTATCACATCATCACTATCTTTTACCTTTTTACTGTCAAGTAGTGTCATATCATGAGTAGGGAAGTTATCATATAAGATGGTTTGCAGTGTGGAAGTATCTCTCTTTTAGTTGGTTATCTATGTATCCCTTGATGTGAGTTATCGTTATGGAATATTAATGAGAAGTCTTATCATTTACTTTTTGCACACCTTATTTTAGTTTGGAATTTCTGTTATATGATTGATCTTGTTGTTAGTATTGATATCACTTTGGGAGCATCAAGTAGATCTATTTGGTTTTGGCAAACTTAGCATTGGTCAATAGCAACAATACTTTGATGTTTAAGTAGAAAAGAAGGAAGTACATGTAGATATATTATTTCATTATCTTTCTTTCTTGTTAGCTAATGAACTTAGTATTCTGAAGTTAAAATTTTTGTGCTCACAAGGAAGATGCATGATTGTTTCTATCACACGTATATTTGTTTGTTTCCCTCAACTCTTATGCTTGCTAACCAACCTTGCTAGCCAAAGACCTGTACTAAGAGGGAATACATCTCATACATCCAAAACCTTAAACCAAACCCATGCCAATTGTGTCCACCATAACTACCTACTATGTGGTATTTTGCGCCACTCCAAGTAAATATTTCATGTGCTACCTTTAAACTATTCAAATCCCTATTATTTCTTATTTGTGTCAATGTTTTATAGCTCATGAGGAAGTATGTGGTGTTTTATCTTTCAATCTTGTTGGGCAGACTTTCACCAATGGACTAGTGGCATATACATCCACTTATCCAATAATTTTGCAAAAAGAGCTGGCAACGGGGTTCCCAGCCCCAATTAATATCTTTCATTAATAATTCTCTTCACATGTTTTGCGCTGATTTATCAGTAAGCAACTTAATTTTGCAATAGACACTCCTCCATGGTATGTGAAATGTTGGAAGGCACCCGAGGATTCGGTTAGCCATGGCTTGTGAAAGCAAAGGTTGGGAGGAGTGTCATCCATAAATAAAACTAAAGTACATGTGTAAACAAAAGAGAAGAGGGATGATCTACCTTGCTGGTAGAGATAACGTCCTTCATGGGAGCCGCTCTTCGAAAGTCTGTTTGACAAGGGGGTTAGAGTGCCCACTACCATTCGTTGACAACAACAAACACCTCTCAAAACTTTATTTTTTATGCTCTCTATGTGATTCAAAAACTTAAAAAGCTCTAGCACATGATTTAATCCCTGCTTCCCTCTGCGAAGGGGCTATCTTTTACTTTTATGTTGAGTCAGTAAACCTATTTCCTTCTATCTCAAGCAAGCAATTGAGTTGTTGTGATCCAACCATTTATATTGTGATCTATTTAATCATGTCTTTTTATTCTTCCTTGTTTAGTACCAATTTTACTTGAACGGATATGACCTTGAAAGTTATCAATGATTATGAGGAGATTGTTATGATTGAGCATGTAAGTTCTGCCATATAAGCTCTAATATGAAGACTTTGCTCGAAAGATGAGTACAATCTGTTAATTGTTCTTTGACCAAGTACGAAGTTTGCCATCACCAATTATGATTTCCTATGCACCTTTATTTGTGATTTCCCTTTACTTGTTTCAAGTTGAGTTATATGAGGAAGTTGTTTACTAGAATGTCTTGTGTGAATTAATAAATGTGATGTTTCTTGTCCGTATTTTATTTATCGACACTTCACTCCATAAACATGTGGTCTTGTTACTGAGTTCAGTTTCGCTTGGGGACAAGCGAGGTCTAAGCTTGGGGGGAGTTGATACGTCCATTTTTCATCACTATTTTATATCATAATTTACTGTAATTCATTGATATATTTCATATTTAGAGATGATACTTATGTTATTTCACCTATTTTGCATGTTTCATGATTATTGGAGAATTACTCACCGGAGTCAGGATTCTACTGGAAAAAGCACCGTCAGGATATAGTATTTCTGAAGATCAACAATTGACGGAAAATATACCAAAACTCTTATTATTCCAGAAGATGGACACAACCAAAAGTGGAGGCTGAGGAGGGCCGCCATGGCCCCCCCATAGGCCGGCGCGGGCTCCACCCTGGCCGCGCCGCCATGTGGGGAGGGGGCCCACGACCCCCCTCGGCCATCTCCCTTTCGCGTACTTCATCTCTGGAGAACCCTAAGGTGTACGGGGGATCGAGAATAGACACAGCCGCCTCTGCGGGGCGGAAAACACTAGAGAGAAAAGAGCTCTCCGGCAGGCTGAAATCTGCTGGGGAAATTCCCTCCCGGAGGGGGAAATCGTCGCCATCGTCACCGCCATCGAGCTGGACTTCATTGGGATCATCATCATCATCATCTCCACCTCCGACACCATCATATGCGCCTCTGCACCTCGTCACCGCTGTAACATCTAGGGTTGAATCTTGATTATTTCATAGGGGAAACTCTCCCGGTATTGATTACTCCTTGTTATTGATGCTATTGAGTGAAATCATTGAACCAAGGTTTATGTTCAGATTGTTATTCATCATCATATCACCTCTGATCATGTTCCATATGATGTCTTGTGAGTAGTTCGTTTAGTTCTTGAGGACATGGGTGAAGTCTAAATGTTAGTAGTGAACTATGTTGAGTAATATTTAATGGTTTGATATTTAAGTTGTGGTGTTATTCTTCTAGTGGTGTCATGTGAACGTCGACTACATGATACTTCACCTTTATGGGCCTAGGGGAATGCATCTTGTATTCGTTTGCCAATTGTGGGGTTGCCGGAGTGACAGCAACTCTGAACCCCGTTGGTATATCGATGCATGAGGGATATCGGGATCTCGAGTTTAAGGCTGTGGTTAGATTTATCTTAATTACTTTCTTGTATTTGCGGATGCTTGCAAGGGGTTTAATCACAAGTATGTATTAGTCCTAGGAAGGGCGGTGCATTAGCATAGGTTCACCCACACAACACTTATCAAAACAATGAAGATTAATCAACTATATGAAGCGAAAGCACTAGACTAAATTCCCGTGTGTCCTCAAGAACGTTTGGTCATCATAAGTAAACAAACCGGCTTGTCCTTTGTGCTAAAAAAGATTGGGCCACTCGCTGCAATTATTACTCTCGCTTTTTTACTTACTTGTATTTTATTTATCTGCTATATCAAAACCCCCTGAATATTTGTCTGTGAGCATTTACAGTGAATCCTTCATCAAAACTGCTTGTCAACACCTTCTGCTCCTCGTTGGGTTCGACACTCTTATTTATCGAAAGTACTACGATACACCCCCTATACTTGTGGGTCATCAGTAGGGATGGGGTTTCTTTGACTCAAGCACACTACACAGTTCTACAAAGTTCCACCTTGGTGGCTCCGTATATCGGTGACCACAAGAACTTTGTACGCTCCCAGAACCCGGGGCAGTCGAACGATTGAATTAGACGTGAACACATGTCGACTTTCGGCGGTTGGTTGCAAAAATATCTCCTAAATAACAATGATATTGAAGATCAGCTGTACTTGTTGGCCCAGACACCATCTTCAACTGTAGTGACTTTCCAAGGGTACGAGATAAATGGGAATACATTTTACACGATCGCCCAAGATAAAAAGAGCACCAACCAAAACAGTGGTGTCCGATTTGATGCAATAAACAATGAAGGCCCAAATGACACATATTATGGTTACATAGAGGATATATGGGAACTTGACTATGGACCTTCTTTTAAGGTCCCTTTGTTTAGGTGCAAATGGGTCAACAAAACAGGAGGCGGGGTTCAGGTAGACAAGTTGTATGGAATGACAACAGTGGATCTCAACAATCTTGGGTAGAGAGACGAACCATTCGTCCTAGCCAAGGATGTGGCCCAGATTTTCTATGTGAAGGATATGTCTAGCAAACCAAGAAAAAGGAAACATAAGGAAACGAATACATCAAACGATGAGCCAAAGCGCCACATAGTTCTTTCTGGAAAAAGAAACATCGTGGGAGTGGAGGACAAGACAGACATGTCAGAAGATTATAATAAGTTTGATGAAATTCCTCCCTTCAGAGTGAACATTGATCCAAGCATCAAGTTAAATGATGAAGATGCTCCATCATCAAGTTAATTGAAGAATGTTCATGGCACAAATGACTATCTCAACATGGCAATCAATTTCCCATTTATTTTTGTGTAATCATGTAATTGTATGTAAGATATTAAAAGTGGAGATGTCGTTGGCCTTTTGTACCATATATATAGAGGAGATGTAGTCGTTCACGGGCTTGCAGGGAAAAAATTCCGAGGCGCAACTTCCGAAGATGCCGTAGGGCGTGTGCACCAACGACATCTTCGAGAAGCTGCGTCACGGGAGATTTCCCAACCCTTTCCCCAACACTGTTAGAGGAGATGTAGTCGTTCACGGGCTTGCAGGGAAAAAATTCCGAGGCGCAACTTCCGAAGATGCCGTAGGGCGTGTGCACCAACGACATCTTCGAGAAGTTGCGCCACGGGAGATTTCCCAACCCTTTCCCCAACACTGTTAGAGGAGATGTAGTCGTTCACGGGCTTGCAGGGAAAAAATTCCGAGGAGCAGCTTCCGAAGATGCCGTAGGGCGTGTGCACCAACGACATCTTCGAGAAGCTTCGCCACGGGAGATTTCCCAACCCTTTCCTTCATCCATGGGAATGAAACTCTGCTTGGCTTGTTGATCTGCTTGGCAAGCCGTATCGATGCTCCTTTTATAGGCACAACACCACTTCTACTTTGTCTTGTTCCTTCGACAGAGCGTCGTGCGCTACATGCTTTATCTCATCGAGCAGTGCATCCACCCATGCGATCTTATCCTGCCAACATCTTTAGTCCCGGTTGCACCCACCAGCCGGGACTAAAGGTTACCCACACGTCCTTATCCCACCGACAGTTTTGTTAGATGATAAAAAAAGGATCTTTAGTCCCAGTTGTACCCACCAGCCGGGACTAATGTTTGCCTGACTAATCCTCCCCAGATAATGCAGAAACCAGATAAGCCTCCCCCAGATTAAGCCTCCCATCTATTATCCCGGTTTGAGCCCCCACCCGGGATGAAAGTTTCCGGCGCAAATGCGTTCCCGCCTATTTTTCTTCCCGCGCTTTCCACTGCTTCCCGCCTCCGTCTTCCCGCCATTTTTTCACTATATATATGTAGGCTTGGCCTCCATTTACATATCACATCTAGACTCATATCTGCAAACCTCATCACTCTGTCCCATGGCTACCATCGTATCTCTAACCCCCCGGGAGGCGGAGGCGCTCTGCGCCTCGAACTACCCCTGCCCGCCGGGCTACCGCGTCCCGACCGGCTGGTTGCTGAGCGTCGGAGGCGTACCGGTCCCTCCTGTCCCTCTAGGTGTGGCGCGCGAGATGGCCATCACGAACCACTACTACTTCGAGCTCACGCCAGAGCAGCGGAGGAATCCCCAGTGGCATCCCGACTACAGCCCGACTTGGGACAGCTTCTTCATCAATCGGCTTGAGAGTGCGCTTGCCAGGCACGAGGAGGACGGCCCGCCTCGTTTGAACTTCAACGAGGCCGGCCGTCGGCTGTGGTGGCGCGGCCGGACTCTCCAGAGCGTCATGGCCTAGCGTGGCCCCCTCTTGCGCTACCCTCATTCCCAGCCCAAGCGTGCTCACCCGCCGAGGTTCAACTACCGCGGTCCCGATGCCAGCGACGATGATGTCGGCGACTACGACAACTACAGTGGCGACTACTATAGGGCTAGGCACGAGTATGACTGAATGACTCGAACAGTTGAATCTGGACATGTATCTTAATTTTCAGTTGAGCTCTGTACTTTAATTCCAGTTCAATCGTAATAATTTTTTTATTCCCGCCCATTGTTTCCCGCCCTTTTCCTCCCGTGCGCCGTTGTGGCAGGAAACTTTTATCTTCATCAGCGTCTGCCACAACGACTTTATTGAAAATACAATTAAAATAGATAAACAACTAGTCTAGTCGATCTACTCGTCGTCGGAGGTTGTCTCGGTCCAAATATCGTCCCACCGAGGGTCGTTGTCGGCCCAAGTTGTATTCGGGTTGTCGAGCTCGAACTCGGTGACGGCCGAACGGTGGCGCCTGTTGGACCTGCGATGTGCCCGGAGGTTAGCGAAGAACGCGTCGGTCTTGTCGACGTCGTTGGGGAACTGCTCCCTCCACGGGCGCATCAACTCCTCATCGTGCTCGGCGATGGCGATCCGGCGCTGCACCTGGCGGTGGCGGCGACGGTCCTCGTCGTCGACGAGGCACGGTGTCGGCGCGAGGAACTCCGCCTCCTCTAGCGATTCGACGTCTGGGAAGTTCATGTCGTATCGTGGCCGCCGAAATCGCCACGCGGCCGCGTCGTAAGCGCGCGCCGCCAGCTCCGGGGTGTTGTACGTGCCGAGGGTGAGCCGGAAGCCACCGGCGCGCATCTCGGCGTAGAACCTACCGTTCGGACGCGCTCGGACGCCACGGAAGCCGGACGAGCCACGACGGAGCGGCGGCATCCCGGAGACGAATGAGCGGAGGCGACTGCGACATGTGGTTTTGCGCGCACGCGGCGCTTTATAGCACGCGAAGCGACGTGGCAAGTTTGGCGACAGGTGGCGCGGGGAAGCGGCGGGGCGTGGCACGTGGAAGCGGCATCTACACGTCGCACGCCGGCGGCGGCGGGACGAGGCACGTGGAAGCGGCAGCGACACGTGGCACGGGGAAGGGACACGTGTGGCACATTGGCGGTGGTGGCACGTGGAAGGGGCGGCGTGTGGCACGACGGCGGCGGTGGCTTCAAATTCATAACTTATTTAAATTTATATTTAAATTCATATGTAAATTATACTGTTATTAGATAGAGTTTTTTTCTGAACATTTTGATATATCATAGCCCTTTTTTGATTTGAAATAATGCGGGAACGAAAAAAAATTGAAAAAAATTAATCTGGCGCCAAGGGAGAGGAACATACGAAAAAACACCTTTGGTCCCCGTGCATGGCACGAACCGGGACCAAAGGGGGGGCCTTTGGTCCCGGTTCGTGCGATGCACCAGGACCAAAGGGGGTTTCCCTATAACTTCTCCTCCTCCTTCCTCGCGCAAATTAATCGCGCGCGGAGAGAACCAGAGCGCCGCCAGGCTGCCGAAATTCGCCGCCGACCGCGCCGACCGCGCCGCCCGCCGACGCGCGCCCCGCGCTGTTGCCGCCGCCGCCACCGCACAGCCGCCACCGGCTCCTTTCGCCGCCGCATCGCAGGCCCGCGTGCGCCTCTCTCCCTCCGCGCGCGTGCCCGGCCGGCCGCACCCAACCGCCGCCTCTCCCTGCGCCCTCCGGCCGACATCGCCGCGCCGACCGCCGCCGTTGCCGCCAGCCGCTTCGCCTCCTCCTCGCCGCACGTGCACCCGCGGCCGCCTCCTCCGGCCGGCGGCCGGGCACATTTTTTTTTGTTAGATAGACTAGTAGTTAGTACAAATAGTTAGTACAAATAGTTAGTAAAAATAGTTAGTAAAAATACATAATTTGTTAGTTAGACTAGTTAGTACAAATAGTTAGTAAAACTATAAAATTTGTTTGTTAGAATAATTAGAATAGTGGTTAGTAAAAATAATATGTTAATTATAAATAGTTAGTAAATATTTACAATAATATATGTTAGTAAAAATAGTTAGTAAATTCTATGTTAGATAGAACTCTATTTTTTTAGAAATAGTTAGTAAACTATTTTTTAGAAATAGTTAGTAAAATTTACAATAATATATGTTAGAAATAATAATGTTAATTACAACTCTATGTTAGTTAGAACTCTATTTTTTTAGAAATAGTTGTTAATATATATGTTAGAAATAATGTTAGTTACAACTCTAACATTAATAAAAATAATGTTAGTTAGAACTCTATTATTGTAAACTATTTGCAATAATTTTATTTTGCACAATATACGATTTAGTTTCGTAGCAACGATGCCGCGCCAGCCGCCGCGTCGTGGAGGGTCCATTTTGGAGCAGATGCTGTCGATGGGGGAGGTCCGGGACTGGGCTCCGCCGGGGTGGCACTGGGAGGTGTTATCTTCCGGGGCGCGCACCTTGGTGCGGAATCCGGGTCCTGTCGTCGACCCGGATATTCTCTGGTGGAGGTCTTATGGACCACGGTCGTTTCAGAGGGAGCCGGCCCCGCCGGAGGAGGTAGCTCAGCGCATTGCAGCGGAGGACGAGCACGTTCGCCATTACATGTATGCGTTAGACACCTATTATAGGACCGGATGGTCAGTTATGCAGGGATCTCACATTAGCTATGCTCCCGTTACTGTTCCGTGGCTTTGGGTGTTCAGCCGGCGCGGTTCAGCACCCGGTCGGCGCCGTTGAGAGGTTCTAGTAGTGATCGATGTATTAGGGTTAAATAAGATCTATGTATGCATGTACTGCACTATCTGCTTTCAGCACTATATTATCGATCCTTAATTAATAACTATATATGTAACTCCAATTTCAGTTTTCTGCATTATCCTTAATTTGATCATATGATGGTTCCTATATATAACTTGCAAGTCGTTGTAGAAAGCATGGACGGATACAGAGACGAAGACCAAGAAAAATTCATGGCTGACCTCATAGCCAACGGTACTCTGGATGATCGCGACGACGGTATTTCAGATGATGGCGGTGACGACGTCACCGCAACTTTTTTGAATGACTCCGGTGAGGGAGCGGAGAATATTGAGCGAAGAGAAGATGGCTACGATGAGGAAGAAAATCCTAATGGCTCCGGTGAGCAAGAAGATCATCATAATGGCTCCGGAACCGTAGTTATCACACAGGTATATAAATTAAGCCGCTGCTGATCGACTAGATGCATTAACTAATTAAATTGTACTGACGATGAATTATTTCTTTTTTAGCCCTCCGGATCGAGCACTTCTTCTGTAAAGTCGAAGAAGCGAGGCCCGGCCAAAAAGTTGGACGACGGTATTAGGCGTGACATCACCCATATCGCTAAGGATGGTAAACCGATTGCTCCCGAGAGTAATGCAAAGTCATTTATAGCTCAATGCGGAGTGCTTGTTAGGGACTGCATCCCGATCACCGTTCGAGATTGGAACAAGCCGAAGGGACTAGAGCTGTCTGCAGAGGAAGAAGCTCAAGGTCTTTATATCGATGATGTAGCCAAAAACAACATTCTGACCAAGCTCATGGCACATTTCAACATAGTACCCCCAGAGGGGGATGCCGATGAAAAGGCAAAGATGGAGAAGGCAGTCCGTGACTTCGCCAAGAAGAAGATGGCCGAGCTATTCAAGAACCACAAGAAAAGATTGCGCGCCCTTATCAAGAAAGACAAGACTCTGGACAGTGAGAAGGTAAAAACTCACTGGGACGAATTCGTGAAGTACAACACGGAGTTAGAAGAATTTAAGAAAAGGTCGGAAACAAATAAGGCAAATGCTGCGTTGAAGAAATATCACCAAGTTATGGGTCCAGGAGGATACAGGGCTAACCGTCCTAAGTGGCAGGCAGCTAAGGCGGAACTGACCAAGAAAGGGATCAGATTAGGGACACACGGTTGGACCGAACGGTCGAAGGAGTGGTTCTACGGGATTGGGGGAAAGTTGGATCCAGAAATAGGGAAGTGTATCTATAGGAAAGCTCATCTGAGGCAGCCCATTGAAGCCCTGGAACAAGCACATAAGGACGTGGAGGCGGGGAGGTTCCAGCCCAAAAGAGAGAACAATGAGCTGACACGCGCCCTTGGGAACAAAGAACACGGCGGACGAACACGGGGCACAGAAGGCTCCGTTCCGTGGAAGATTGGCTTTCCTGCAGAAAGGAAGAGATTTCCTGATAAAAGCCATGAGAGGAGAAAGGCAAAGGAAACAGACCGCATAGCGTCCTTAGAGGATTCTATGAGCACCATGAAAGCCCAATTATCCATAGTAACCCAAGTACTTACATCCCAGATGGCTCAGGGGCAGGCTGTAGATCCTGCATTGCTCGATGCTATCGTCCCGCTGCAATCTCAACACCGGAAAAGCAGCGTGGCTTCCACTCAGCTGGATAATGATGATGATGACCAGGTGGTCGAGCCTCCTCGCTACTCCCCCCCGTGGATGATCTCACTGAGAGCCGTCCTTGTGAGCTGCATGTTAAAGTTTTCAACCTATCCTTCAAGGCGGCGGTCGACATTCTCTTACCTACAAGGACTTACCATTGCCGTCCGGTCCAAGACGACTTTGCTGTTGTGATGGTGGATGAAGTGCTGAGAGATTATGAGCAGTTTGTCCTTGAGCACCCTGCAGGTGAAGATGGGGAAATCAAAGAACTGGGAGAAGCCCGTAGAACCACCGTGCAATGGCGGAAGGAGAACATTGTGTTTCCATGTGAGAAGCCACCAAGCAGGCCACCTCGTCCGCCTCCTCCGCCACCTGTGCAGTCTCCTCCGCGTGATGACTCTCCTATGTGCGATGATGATTCCCCTGTGCATGAGCAGTCTCCTCCTCAGGAATTACAGGCGGCTCCCACGCGTGACAATACTCCGCCGCCTCATCCTCCTCCTCGTCAGGAGACTCCGCCGCCTCCACCTAAGAAAAAGAGGAAGCTAACCGCGGCACCTCCTACAGCTCCGAAGAGATCATTAACTCCGATGAGGGCACAGACTCCAGAGTTGTTACCACATGAGCAGACTGATGAGCAAAAGGCGTTTCTTGCGCCGAAGAAGATGTTTATTCCACTGCAGACAGTGAAGCACTTTGCCGAGACGAGAATAAAGAGAGCTGAGCTGAGAAGTGATTATGACCGCTCTCTTGGACAGTCCTCTAGAGCGAGCAAAGCGAAAAATGTCGCCCAGCTTGGACAGCAGGACATTCAGTCCATACCCCACTTCGTCGTGCAGTCCTATGATGATCCAGAGACGGCATCGATGATCGAAAGGGAGGCTAGAGGTCAGGGAGCAGATGTTCAGTACTAAGATTACTATCCAATGGCTCAAGTCGTAAACAAGTATAAATATGGAAATGATCTCGTCAAACCTGGCGAGCTCGCGCGTCTAGGGACTCTGATGAGAAGGTTGCATGAATGGTACCTGAGAGCCTGTCGAAGAGGTGATCGCTACCTCACGGTGTATCTTAGAGATGAGCATTACTTCCGGGGGCGGGAGGAGATAAAACTTGAGTTAGAAGAACTATTTCAGTTATTCAATCAAGACGCCCTCGACAAAGCTGTCATCAGTTGCTACTGCCTATAAGTGATTTATTTATGTAATTAAGTCTGTAGCTCAGCTCATTCATTTGCACTAACAATTATCCTCACAATATTCTTTGTGTACGCTATATATTAATTATGCAGAATGAAGAAGCTCGAATACAAAAGAGGCAAGCTCCACGAGCTGGGGTTCATTGACCCAGACACAGTTCATGAAGTTACGGTTCGAGACTACCCCAAGGACACAGAGGACAACATGCTAAGGTTTTTAGTGAAGCAAGCAGACAAAGAGGATATATTCTTTCCCTACAACTTCAAGTGAGTGTTATAACATACATTATGCTTGTGCAGCTTCCACTTTATTCTCGTAATCATTGAGCTATGCTTGTGCAGATTCCACTTTATTCTCCTAATCATTGATCTTCACAAAGGAGTCGTAAATGTCATGGACTCGAAACGTAAAGAACATGCGGAATGGGCGAACATGGCTGCCCCGCTCCAGAGGTAATTTCAATCAATTTCGTATCGGCATCTTCATCTGTTCTAATTCGACGATATCATCAACTAATCAATAACTCATTTACTCATTTTTTCTTTGCCGGACAGAGCTTGGAAACGGTTCATCAATACTGTTCCGGGTAAATGGAAACCGGAGCTTACATTTAAAGATTACCCTGTAAGTAGTACTATATATATAGCTATGTCCGTGAAACTCTATGATATTTTCTTTCAATACGATGCTTGATTATTAGTTTGATCGAACTATTTTTTCGTAAAGTGTATGAGGCAGGAACCCGGGAATAACTTATGTGGATACTACGTCTGCGACTTCATTCGTGAGATGACCTGTCACAGGGATGCGGAGGATGCTATACACCACACTCGTGTACGTGATCAATATTTCACAATTAATCTTATTACCATCAATTGTATTGAGTTCCATTCATATATATTGATCTCCTTTTTTAATATAGATGATACGCCTGCGGGACACTCTCATAACGGAGGATCGCATACGAGCAATTCAAGAGGAACTCGCGGGATTCTTTCTTAACGAGGTCATTGCCCCAACTGGAGAGCACTATCGGAAGGTCGTAGCTATATATTGAACAACTTCGTAAAGGCAAATAGATTTAGTAAAGACATCCGACTTTATATTGTAAATATGCATGCATTACGTGTACTGTTGACGATGTCTATATGTATTCACGACGATATTTTGTGGTTTCTTGAATGATATATGCATTGCTGAAACTCTGCCGCAGCAGAGAAACGCCCAGTTTCTCTGCCGCGACAGAGAAACGCTGCTCCACCCTAAACCTGTGCCGCGGCAGAGAAACGGCAATTTTCTGCCGCGGCAGAGACCCCTAGTCCCGGTTCGTACCACGAACCGGGACCAAAGGTCCTCCACCTCGAGCGTCCTCACCGCACCACGTGGCGGGGCCTTTGGACCCGGTGCAACTTTAAACCGGGACTAAAGGGGAGACCCTTTAGTCCCGCCTCGTTGGTCCCGATTTGGAAACCGGGACTGAAGGCCCAAACGAACTGGGGCCTATAGCCCCGTTTTCCACTAGTGTGTCCCCACGTATAAACATGTACGGAAAGATCTCGACCGTCGTGGCGTTTAACGCTTCCAGATTTTTTCCAAGTGACGAGCTAGATAGATGCTTTGGCGTGCATGTTGCAACTGGTGTAACGCAGGCGTGCACTTGTTTGAGTTGAAGACTTGTCCCAACCACATCATGTTCACGTGTCAAAGTCAAACGCATCAAAACAAGCATGTTCTCTTGGACAGGTAATTTACACGTGAATAATAATCACCACTCGCCGTGTTCAATACATACAAGTATGAAAACCCATGGGATTAAGCATTCATATAAAGTATTATCAAAATATGCTCGAAGAGACAACTTTGTGCTTGCACTGAGCACCACGTACGGACGAGAATACCCAACACACGGTCACACGGCCGGACTGGCTAGCTCTGCTTCCACTCACATGTCATCGCGCACTTTCACACTTCAGTGCATATACTGTAATTATTAACCGTCAACACAGTGAACATTGCGATGTATCTATACTCCGTAGTCTGTATAGAAGTCCAGTTGGTGGCGTAACGCAGGAGCAGCGATGCAGACGTTGCATGTAACGCATCAGCTCTCAGCTGCCCACTGTAGTGTACCTTTCCTTGTCGATAACAAGGTGTGTTGACGATTTGGCCCAATGGTACCCTGCCGACTTGTCAAATGCACCGTAAAAAGGAACAAATCAAAATTGACCACTTTATCAGTTCGTGATTTCACAAAATTGTTCACGTTCTCCCACATGCAAATTAACCTTTTCTTTCCACTTGTTAATTATCTTCTCCTTCTTACCAGTAATTTAAACTTACGATTTATTAATATAGAAGGTATTTCTGGCGACATTAGAAGGAGATTATCTTCACCTAAAATAATACATTTTGTTTTAGAGAATCAACGAACACAACTTAGCGGTAAAATACATGATACCCAAGCATGTCGACTTCTTACAAATCCTGATAGTCCATGTGCCCGGGTCTTAAAAGTAAAATATTACCCTAATTCAGTGGCAATGCCTCCTCAACCTGGACTGCAATTGCATATGGTTTAGAACTGCTGAAAAAAGGTTAATCTGGCGCGTAGGGAACATGCAGAGCATCTGTATATGGAGGGATCAGTGGATTCCTAGACCCGTTTCTTATAAACCGGTGTCAGCAAAAAGAAGATGCAGGCTTAGATTTGTTTCTGAGTTGATTGGCCAGTATGGAGAATAGAAATATGATTTGGTCAACCAATATTTCATACCTATGGATGTGGTGGAGATCATGAAAATTAAAACCTCTCCAAGGCTGCTACCTGATCACCTTGCTTGGGCTCCTCAAAAACATCGGCTTTCACTGTTTGGAGTGCGCATGTTCTAGCTAAGAATGAATCTTGGCGGTCCTTGACATAGTCCAATAGTTTAGTTCATGATGGAAATAGGGAAATCTGGAACCTTATTTGGAAGATGGATGCTCCACCAAAAATTTAACATTTCGCTTGGCGCCTTGTCACAGACTCCCTCTCAACCTGGCGGAGTAAACATAAGTGAACACTGAAAGTAATTGATCAATGTCCCCTTTGTGGACTAGAAGCAGAGGATAATTTCCACCATTTTGTTCGTTGCCCATTAGTGATACGTCTCAAACGTATCTATAATTTCTTATGTTCCATGCTAGTTTTATGACAATACCTACATGTTTTGTTCACACTTTATATCGTTTTGATGCATTTTCCGGCACTAACCTATTGACGAGATGCCGAAGTGCCAGTTCCTGTTTTCTGCTGTTTTTGGTTTCAGAAATCCTAGTAAGGAAATATTCTCGGAATTGGACGAAATCAACGCCCAGGACCTTATTTCCCCGGGAGCTTCCAGAACATCGAAGAAGAGTCGGAGACGGGCAGCAGGGGGCCCACACCATAAGGCGGCGCGGGTGGCCCCCTGGCCGTGCCCCCCTATGGGGAGGGAGCCCCCTGGCCCCTCCGAGGCTGCCCTTCCGCCTATATAAAGTCTCCGCCTCGAAAACCCTAAAGAAATAAGCCACGATACGAGAAAAGTTCCAGAGCCGCCGCCATCGCGAAGCCAAGATTCGGGGGACAGAACTCTCTGTTCCGGCACGCCGCCGGGACGGGGAAGTGCCCCGGGAAGGCAATTCATCGACACCACCGTCATCTTCATCGCCGCTGCTGTCTCCTATGATGAGGAGGGAGTAGTTCTCCCCCGGGGCTGAGGGCTCTACCGGTAGCTATGTGGTTAATCTCTCTCTCATGTACCCCAATACAATGATCTCATGAATTGCCTTGCATAATTGAGATCCATATGATGAGCTTTGTATCGCTATTAGTCTATGTGCTACTCATGTGATGTTATTAAAGTAGTCTATTCCTCCTTCATGGTGTAATGGTGACAGTGTGTGCATCGTGTAGTTCTTGGCGTAGGTTATGATCATAATCTCTTGTAGGTTATGGAGTTAATTATTACTATGATAGTATTGATGTGATCTATTCCCCCTTCATAGTGTAAAGGTGACAGTGTGTATGCTATGTTAGTACTCGGTTTAAATTGCAAAGATCTATTATGCTCTAAAGGTTACTTAAACATGAATACCGAATGTTGTGGAGCTTGTTAACTCCGGCATTGAGGTGCTCTTGTAGCCCTACACAATGAATGGTGTTCATTATCAAACAAGAGTATATGTAGCACAAAGGAAGAGAACTTATTTATTTATGTGATCAATGTTGAGAGTGTCCACAAGTGAAAGTAGGATCCCTAGGCCTTGTTTCCAAACATCGAATCTCCGTTTATTACTATTCTGTTGCATGTTTACTCGCTGCCATATTTTATTCAGATTACTATTACACTCATATACATCCATACTAATTGTATTTCACTATCTCTTCGCCGAACTAGTGCACCTATACATCTGACAAGTGTATTAGGTGTGTTGGGGACACAAGAGACTTCTTGTATCGTGATTGCAGTGGTTGCTTGAGAGGGATATCTTTGACCTCTTCCTCCCCGAGTTCGATAAACCTTGGGTGATCCACTTGAGGGTAACTTGCTCGCTGTTCTACAAACCTCTGCTCTTGGAGGCCCAACACTGTCTACAAGAATAGAAGCACACGTAGACATCAAGCACTTTTCTGGCGCCGTTGCCGAGGAGGTAAGGTAAAAGGTATTCACATCCTCCGACTACTAAGCTATTTCCTAGCACTGTTGCCGGTGTGTGAGTGCTCGAAGCTATTTCCTTTAGATCCTGCAATTTCATCTTTTTGTCTCTTGTTCACTAGTTAGGCATAATAGAAAATAACAGTGAGCTTCTTAATCTATTTCCTGAGTTAAGACATAAATTGTGTGATGCGAAAATTAAAAAACCTATGGATCCCTATTTGCATGCTAGTAGCAATGTTATTAGTATGAACACCATTGTTGATAATGCTATGGAAGAATTTAAGCTTGGGGAAGCTGGTTTTGATGAGCATGATATTTTTAGTCCCCCAAGCATGGAGGAGAAAATTTACTTTGATGATACTTTACCTCCCATATATGATGATTATAATGATGACTATCATCCACCTACTATTGAGGAGAAAATTAATTATGATTATACTATGCCTCCTATATTTGATGATTATGGTGATAATGATAGCTACCTTGTTGAATTCGCTCCCACTACAATTAATAAGAATGACTATGCTTATGTTGGGAGTAGTAATTATTTTATGCATGTGAATAAGAATGCTTCATGTGATAGTTATATTGTTGAGTTTGTTCATGATGCTACTGGAAATTATTATGAGGGAGGAAAATATGGTGGTAGAAATTTTCATGTTACTAAAACACCTCTCTACATGCTGAAAATCTTGAAGTTACTCGTGTTTTATCTTCCTATGCTTGTCACTTTGTTCTTCATGAATTTGTTTATTTACAAGATTCCTTTTCATAGGAAGTGGGTTAGACTTAAAAGTGTTTCTTATTTGCTTTTGATGCCCTCTTTTGCTTCAACTCTTATTTCTTGCGAGTGCATCATTAAAATTGCTGAGCCCATCTTAATGGCTATAAAGAAAGCACTTCTTGGGAGATAATCCATGTTTTTTTTATTTTACTACAGCACTTTTGTTTTATATTTGTGTCTTGGAAGTTGTTACTACTGTAGCAACCTCTCCTTATCTTTATTTTATTGCAATGTTGTGCTAAGTAAAGTCTTTGATAGTAAGGTTGATACTAGATTTGGATTACTGCGCAGAAACAGATTTCTGTCTGTCACGAATTTGGGAAGGGTTCTCTGTAGGTAACTCAGAAAAAACATGCCAATTTACGTGCGTGATCCTCAGATATGTACGCAACTTTCATTCAATTTGAGCTTTTTCATCTGAGCAAGTTAAGTGCCTCTGGAAAATTCGTCTTTACGGACTGTTCTGTTTTGACAGATTCTGCCTTTTATTTCGCATTGCCTCTTTTGCTATGTTGAATGGATTTCTTTGTTCCATTAACTTTCAGAAGCTTTGGGCAATGTCCAGAAGTGTTAATAATGATGGTGTCACCTCTGAACATGTGAATTTTTGATTATGCACTAACCCTCTAATGAGTTTGTTTTGAGTTTGGTGTGGAGGAAGTTTTCAAGGGTCAAGAGAGGAGGATGATATAATGTGATCAAGAAGAGTGAAAAGTCTAAGCTTGGGGATGCCCCCGTGGTTCATCCCTGCATATTTCAAGAAGACTCAAGCGTCTAAGCTTGGGGATGCCCAAGGCATCCCCTTCATCATCGACAACTTATTAGGTTTCTTCTCTTGAAACTATATTTTTATTCGGTCACATCTTATGTACTTTACTTGGAGCGTCTGTTTGTTTTTGTTTTGTTTGAATAAATTCATGCTTGTGTGGGAGAGAGACACGCTCCGCTCATTCATATGAACACATGTGTTCTTAGCTTTACTTTTAATGTTCATGACGAAGGTTGAAAACTGCTTCGTTCATTGTTATATGGTTGGAAACAAAAAATGATGCATGTGGTAATTGGTATAATGTCTTGAATAATTTGATACTTGGCAATTGTTGTGCTCAATTAGATCATGTTTAAGCTCTTGCATCATGTACTTTGCACCTATTAATGAAGAACTACATAGAGCTTGTTAAAATTTGGTTTGCATGATTGTTCTCTCTAAGTCTAGATATTTTCTGGTTAAGGTGTTTGAACAACAAGGAGACGATGTAAAGTCTTATAATACTTACAATATGTTCTTATGTAAGTCTTGCTGCACCGTTTTATACTTGAGTTTGCTTCAAACAACCTTGCTAACCTAGCCTTGTATTGAGAGGAATTCTTCTCGTGCATCCAAATCCTTGAGCCAAAAACTATGCCATTTGTGTCCACCATATCTACCTACTATGTGGTATTTCCTGCCATTCCAAGCAAATACTTCATGTGCTACCTTTAAACAATTCAAAAGCTATTATCTCTTATTTGTGTCAATGTTTTATAGCTCATGAGGAAGTATGTGGTGTTTATCTTTCGATCTTGTCATTTACTTTTGACAGACTTTCACCATGGACTAGTGGCTTCATCCGCTTATCCAATAACTTTGCAAAAAGAGCTGGCAATGGGGTTCCCAGCCCCAATTAATTAACTTTCATTAATAATTCTCTTCACATGTTTTGCTCTGATTCATCAGTAAGCAACTTAATTTTGCAAAAAGAAAAAGAAAAGAAAAAAATAGACACTCCTTCAAGGTATGAGATTGTTGGAAGGCACCCGAGGATTCGGTTAGCCATGGCTTGAGAAAGAAAAGGTGGGGAGGAGTGTCATCCATAATTAAACTAAAATACATGTGTAAACAAAAGAGAAGAGGGATGATCTACCTTGCTGGTAGAGATAACGTCCTTCATGGGAGCCGCTCTTGAAAGTCTGGTTGATAAGGTAGTTAGAGTACCCGCTACCATTCGTTGAAAACAACAAACACCTCTCAAAACTTTACTTTTATGCTCTCTATATGATTTCAAAACTTGAAAAGCTCTAGCACATGATTTAATCCCTGCTTCCCTCTGCGAAGGGCCATTCTTTTACTTTAATGTTGAGTCAGTTTACCTACTTCTTTCTATCTTAGAAGCAAACACTTGTGTCAACTGTGTGCATTGATTCTTACATGTTTACCTATTGCACTTGTTATATTGCTTTATGTTGACAATTATCCATGAGATATACATGTTGAAGTTGAAAGCAACCGCTGAAACTTATATCTTCCTTTGTGTTATTTCAAAGCTTTCTACTAAGAATTTATTGCTTATGAGTTAACTGTTATGCAAGTCTTATTGATGCTTGTCTTGAAAGTACTATTCATGAAAAGTCTTCGCTATATGGTTCAGTTGTTTACTCATTGTCTTCATCATTGCTTTGAATCGCTGCATTCATCTCATATGCTTTACAATAATGTTGATCAAGACTATGTTGGTAGCATGTCACTTAAGAAATTATCATTGTTATCGTTTACCTACTCGAGGGCGAGTAGGAACTAAGCTTGGGGATGCTTGATACGTCTCAAACGTATCTATAATTTCTTATGTTCCATGCTAGTTTTATGACAATACCTACATGTTTTGTTCACACTTTATATCGTTTTGATGCATTTTCCGGCACTAACCTATTGACGAGATGCCGAAGTGCCAGTTCCTGTTTTCTGCTGTTTTTGGTTTCAGAAATCCTAGTAAGGAAATATTCTTGGAATTGGACGAAATCAACGCCCAGGACCTTATTTTCCCCGGGAGCTTCCAGAACATCGAAGACGAGTCGGAGACGGGCAGCAGGGGGCCCACACCATAAGGCGGCGCGGGTGGCCCCCTGGCCGCGCCCCCCTATGGGGAGGGAGCCCCCTGGCCCCTCCGAGGCTGCCCTTCCGCCTATATAAAGTCTCCGCCTCGAAAACCCTAAAGAAATAAGCCACGATACGAGAAAATTTCCAGAGCCGCCGCCATCGCGAAGCCAAGATTTGGGGGACAGAACTATCTGTTCTGGCACGCCGCTGCGACGGGGAAGTGCCCCCGGAAGGCATCTCCATCGACACCACCGCCATCTTCATTGCTGCTGCTGTCTCCTATGATGAGGAGGGAGTAGTTCTCCCCCGGGGCTGAGGGCTCTACCGGTAGCTATGTGGTTAATCTCTCTCTCATGTACCCCAATACAATGATCTCATGAATTGCCTTGCATAATTGAGATCCATATGATGAGCTTTGTATCGCTATTAGTCTATGTGCTACTCATGTGATGTTATTAAAGTAGTCTATTCCTCCTTCATGGTGTAATGGTGACAGTGTGTGCATCGTGTAGTTCTTGGCGTAGGTTATGATCATAATCTCTTGTAGGTTATGGAGTTAATTATTACTATGATAGTATTGATGTGATCTATTCCCCCTTCATAGTGTAAAGGTGACAGTGTGTATGCTATGTTAGTACTCGGTTTAAATTGCAAAGATCTATTATGCTCTAAAGGTTACTTAAACATGAATATCGAATGTTGTGGAGCTTGTTAACTCCGGCATTGAGGTGCTCTTGTAGCCCTACACAATGAATGGTGTTCATTATCAAACAAGAGTATATGTAGCACAAAGGAAGAGAACTTATTTATTTATGTGATCAATGTTGAGAGTGTCCACAAGTGAAAGTAGGATCCCTAGGCCTTGTTTCCAAACATCGAATCTCCGTTTATTTACTGTTCCGTTGCATGTTTACTCGCTGCCATATTTTATTCAGATTACTATTACACTCATATACATCCATACTAATTGTATTTCACTATCTCTTCGCCGAACTAGTGCACCTATACATCTGACAAGTGTATTAGGTGTGTTGGGGACACAAGAGACTTCTTGTATCGTGATTGCAGGGTTGCTTGAGAGGGATATCTTTGACCTCTTCCTCCCTGAGTTCGATAAACCTTGGGTGATCCACTTGAGGGAAACTTGCTGCTGTTCTACAAACCTCTGCTCTTGGAGGCCCAACACTGTCTACAAGAATAGAAGCACACGTAGACATCAATTAGCGACTGAGTTACGGATTTATATGGCAGATAAGTGGGACATACAAGACCTCTTTTCAGTTCAGGACATTGGGGAGGATCGGTTAATGAACATTTTGCGTGGCCTATCAGACACATGACTTTATGGCAGATTTGGCATGTCCGTAATGAAGTAGTCCATGATAAACCCTCTCCGCCCTTGGAAGTTTCTCAGCGCTTTCTTTTGAGCTACATCAACTCTGTGGTACAGATCAAACATCACTCAGGGGAAAGCATTATCAAAGGTAAATTTATACTGGATAAGGAGTTGAAGGAACTTCATACTACTAAGGTCCATGTAGCTAAACAAATTCATAAGTGGACGCCACCTCCTTCTGGCTGGTATAAGCTCAGTATAGACGGATCTTATGATGTTATTGGAAAGGCCGGTGCTGGTATGGTGGTCCGTGATCACAATGGTGAAGTTATTATATCTGCTTGCAGAGAGCTAAAATCTTGTAGGGGTCCTTTGGAAGCCGAATTGCATGCATTGATGGAGGGTTTGTCATTGGTCTTGCAATGGTGCAATCTGCCGTTGATCATCGAAACTGATTGTTTGGAGGTAGTTAGTACGGTTAAATAGGAGGGGATAGATCGCTCTTACTGAAGAAATCAAAACTTTGATTGAAGTCCTTCAAACTTGAACCTTGTATTACTCACGTGGGTAGGTGCTAGAACAATAGTAGCCATTTTTATGGCAAACTATGCTAGGAATTATTACCATACGGCCGTATGGCAGTCTAGATAGCATTTGCTACTCAGATTGTAATCCTTGATTTTTGAGTAACACAAGTTCTACTATTTGCAAAAAAGAAACACGACCGTCTTTGGACCGGTGACAGCAGACTAAATTATTAATTCCAGAAACTGCTCTACTACTACGCGCTTATATTTTTGATATTATCTAGCGCTAGCTGGCGTTATCCGAGATTAGTGCCCCCGAATTATGGGTGAAGTACACATGCCAATAGTTGTGCCTAGGATATGCCATGAGCTGCGTGGTCAAGCTGCCGTGTGTCTGCATACAGTTGGCGTGCGTAATGCAGGTCCACACATCGTTGTTGATAGCTACTCTTTAACGAGGATTTGAATGAAGATTTGACCCACTATATGATATTCACGTGTCAAATTAATGCACCGAAAGAGAAATAAGCTCACTTGCAGAAAATTTCGCTCGCAAGCACACGTAACGTATTCACATTCGCGCAGTCGGCGCAAATTGAGTCTTTGGGTCAACACTACCGCTAGTTTGTCAGGCGCGTCTTCATCTTGTTGGAAGCAGTGATATTTGCTGCCTTGGGACGATAAGTAAACGTGAGCGAAGAAAGTAGAGATTTCCAATATGCAACTTTCATCTGATAAGCCTGATAGTCAAGATTCAAGAAGCCTTTTGTCACAAATTTCCAACATGAGGCAGTGGACAGAACGTTTGGCAGCACAAACAACCAGTCACGATTCAAGGACAGGTGTTATTTTAGAGAAAATATTCTATGGGAGAAGCTGCCGTCAGCGTGTGACTGGTGGCCTGATTGTAGAAGATCGTGCAAGTTTTTCTTCACAAGAGAAATGAAGAATTGAGCTGCTTGTTAAACAGAAAACCAACCGACCCGCCACTTGGACATCCAAGTTATAAAAGTCTACGCACGATCGTGCCAGCACTAAGAGCAAGTTTAATAGTATAGCTAGCTGCTGGCTATAAGCCATGTGCCATGTCATTTGTAGCTAACATAGAGCCAACATGTATAATAGTGAGCTATAATCATGTACTACTTTATCAATGGATGACCCACATTTCACTCTCACAAAATGCCTAGGAGCACGTGCTAGAGCTGGCTCTTGCATGAGAGCCCACTCCTCTTCTCTCTCCTCCAACTAAGCATAAATATATTATTTTAACCCTTATAGCCAGCTGACTAGAACTTATTATACTTGCTCTAAGCGGAACTGCAGCAGTAAAGAGATTGTGATAGACCCAGACATTGACTTGCTGCAAGAGCCAACGAATCCTGGACCTGGAGAGACGGTGACAGATATTATAATTTTCAGAGGCAAGTATGGTTTTCAACGGAAAGCTTCTCAGCAAATGTGAGCAGAAATAGGTGAGGTGAACTCGTGTATGATTCTGTATCAGTTGTAGGATTTTTTTTTTCCCGAAATGGGGAGCAATGCTCAGCCAATGCATCAATCATTACACACAACTATTTGTTTGATTACTATTTAGAGCTTCAAAAGTATATATCTCATGAATCACATAGGGTGCATATCAATGCGCTAAAGCATCTTAAATTCTTCTAAAAAAGCCACCAGTCAGCATGGCTGTAAATGGACCCGAGCAACCGTCTCCAGATAATTGCATCCAGAATTGTAGGTGTTCGCTACGTTCCCGATTGCAGGTAACACTACTTCTAGAACCAATAAGTAGTCATACAGATAACCTATAAAAAGATGAGGAGTTTCAACCTTATTAAATACTGTATCATTTCTACAATTTCAATAAGCTCAAATTAAAGCACCCACGCGTACACGAGCTTTAGGTTTAGTTTGCTTCTCAATTTTACTGAGCCTGTTTACGGACATGAAACTTGCCAAGATGACGTGAAAAAAAAAATCTAGAGGTTCTAGATTATTTATGTTCAGTTTATGATGATTTGGGTACTGGTAAGAAACAAAATCTCGAAGGGGCCCAGATTCCTGGTAACCAGGGTTACCAGAGATAACCGGTTAAATACCAGATGAAATTCTCAAACAAAATTTGAATTTCAAACATGAAAATTTCAAAACATTTTGAGATTAATTGTTAAAGGAGGGGAGGAATTGAAAGTTTTCCGAAAAATGAGTTGGGCATGGGATTATAGCGGAGGGGGACATGGTACGATTAGGTTGGTCTAACCAACCAGCCCAAATTTAAATAGACCAAGGATTTTCACGTGATAAACTCTCATTTAGCGGAGTGGGCTGAGAACTCCGGTTACCGGCCCAAAGTAACCGCGTTTTCACTTGGTAATCAAATCCCTACAAAAGTGGCGCCAAGATTCTGGCATTCTTTGTGATAAGAGAGTGTCACAAAAGCTAAAAGGCAAATTCTATAGGACGTCGGTTCAACCCAAAATGTTGTATGGCGCTGAGTGTTGGCCGACTAAATGGCGGCATGTTCAACAGTTAGGTGTAGCGGAGATGCGCATGTTGAGATGGATGTGTGTCCATACGAGGAAGGACCGAGTCCGGAATGATGATATACGAGATAGAGTTGGGGTAGCACCGATTGCAGAGAAGCTTGTCCAACATCGTCTAAGATGGTTTGGGCATATTCAGCGCAGACCTCCAGAAGCTCCAGTGCATAGTGGACGGTTAAAGCGTGCTGATAATGTCAAGAGAGGACAGGGTAGATAAAGTTGTCACAACCGGGATGTAACAGCCACTTAGGTACTAGTGCCGGTTCATATGTTCACTAATAAGGACATGATGGTTTGTTGGAGAAAAACCTGCAGACTTATCATGGGCCTATTCAAATCGATTTGAAATATTACTCAACTGATTTTTTTTGTATGGAGCTCATGATTTTCCTTGTAACGAGGTATGAAGCTCATGATCAGTCCCAACTAGATTTACCACTACCTCCATGAGATATCGACTAGTAAAAGGAACTACCAAAGTGACGCGGTAAGTGTCAACAACTTTTGTACTTTCTCCATCTAAAAATATGTGTCTTAACTTTTTCTAGATACAAATGTATTTGTAACTAAAGTGAATGTAGATATATATGCATCTAGACAAAACTAAAACACCTATTTTTAGACAGGTAGTAGAAGTTTTAAAGTTGATATTTAGTAGACAAATAGGTATGTATTGTTGGATATTGGCCCCATTCTGCAGAAGGTGATCGCCATGAGATTGGAACCATAATGCATGAAGAATATGCATCATGCATCAATTCATGGGAATAACGTGAAAATGAGATCTATTCGGCAAATAAAAAAACAGAAAGTTTACTGTCCCCCAAACACACACATAGCATGGCTGTCAGGCGTGCAAAATGCAGAAAAGCAATTGTGGTGTACGTTTGTGTTAAACAAAAACAAAAAATATTGCAGGAGGGAGCGGACAAACGATTCTCGGAGTTTTCAGCAGAAGGAAAAATGTGTAAATCTATAAGGATTTTTTTTCTTAAGGACATGATTGTTGGTTGAAGAAGTACCTACAGAGTGTAGGAGGGGTTTTCCAAAATGGATTTTAAATATAACTCCATCTAGATTTTTAAGTATAAAGCTCATGAATAGTCTCAAATAACGGCAGCCTCCATGCTATATTGACTACGTGAAAGGCTGTTGGTAGGGTCAAATAACTTTTTAGAACCATCAAGGTACTGCGGTTTGTGTTGCCTCTTTTACAGTAGTAGAAGATTTTAACCTGACATTTAGTAGACAAATGGGCAGGTGCTGTTGGATCTTCGGAAGTCTTCGGTCCTTTTGGGAGAAGGGTGATCATCGTGAAATTAAGATGAAACTATAATACTCTCTCCCTTCCATGAAATATGTCAAAGATTTATTAAAAGTTAGATATATGTAGACACTAAATCATGTCTAGACGCATTCGACTTTAGATAAATCTTTAAGTACATGAACAAGATGGGCACACATGACACAAACGTGGCGTGCATCTGTTTGGGTGCATTAGGCTTCTAACTATAAAAAGAGATTGAGTACATCATGTATTTAACCACACCGAACACATCATGTCAAAGTACCACTACAGCAAACCATGAATTGTATAGACAAGAGCTGTCCGCTATGTGCACAACAGAAGGTCAAAACAAATACGGACACATTTCGTATGTTTAACCCCAACTACATCCCTTTTTTTCTTTTGCTTTGACTAACACACATTAAAGAATGGTCCATCCATCGTTTCCATAGTTAACAATCCGTTGTACTACTATATTCTTCCTTTTGTTTTCTTTACTAGGCAAAAAAATGTTCGTAGTAGATCGATGCCGCAATAGATTAATTGCTTTCAACAATCACGAATCTAAACGATAGGATGAGTGATGGTGATTGTAATAGTGATCTATGAGTAGAACTCGTATGTGCTGGCTTTCAAGATGATTTGCCTGAGAGCTCCGATGGGCGCCAGAACCATGAGACACACCCCAAGGATGATGCAGACCTGAACATCATCACGGAGAATACAAAAGAAAATTAGAACACCATCAAGATAAATAACTTAGTATCTGGAGTATCTACTAGTACGTATGGACGAGAAGTGTATTAATGGTTGTTTATTACCCAGTTAATGCACCATGAGAGGCTGAATTTCTTGGGCTTGTAGATGGCTAGCCACATGATGCACGGAAGCTGCAGGGCAGGAACAAGAGGTTGGATCTTATCAGAAACTCTGAAATTTACAGATGTTATGAATGATTACTGAAAGTGAAGAGGATCCTCCGATTTTTTGCTTACAAAGTAGGTAGTCGGTGCAAAGGCAAAGCCGCCGAAGAACCCGAGCAGCCCACCGAAGAATGGGAAGGTGATGCCGATGAACATCGTGAACGCTGCAAACATAGTGTTCTTATCAGTATCTAGAAGTTCAAGACGTCATTCTTGGATGTCAACAAATTTAAAATTGAAGAGGAAAGGGCATTACCAACATAGGTTGACCGGGCAATCAAGCGGAGGGTGAGGCCGGGCGAGAACCGCAGCTTCTTCACCAGCACGGTCTCGATCATGTCGAACACCGGCATCGCGTAAATCTATGGGGCGAAAGAAAGCCATGTCCATCGCAATAGCATGTTATAATTATTTACGGAGATAACTAGTTGGTGTAGGAGTGATTGTTGTGTTTGTACAGTACCTGGTAGCTTCCGATGACATGGATAACGACCATCATATTGGCCATGGCGATGAGCCACCTGGGCTTGGAGAGGGTGATGAGGATGTTGTCATCAACAATTCTGCCGAACGCCCAGTAGCCGATGAGCGCGACGGGGAAATAGCAGAGGGCGACCACGATGTAGGCGACGATGACACCCTTCCACATGGGCTTCTTGGACGGGTTCTCCGGCGAGGACGGGATGGTGGCCTGGATCTCCAGCACCACGTTGTGCCCTGCGAACGCGAACGCTATGTCGCCAAGCCCGGCGAAGAAGTCGAACACCTTCCCGGGCGTCGTGGTGGCCCTGACGCTGTAGTCCACGTCGGTCACCCTCCCCTTGTCCACGGCCGCTCCCCACGCGATGGTGGAGTAGGACAGCGACATGACGGCGGCGGCGAGGGAGATGCCGGAGATGGAGTCCAGGTTGGGCAGCTGGGAGAGGACGAAGTGGACGGAGGAGAAGATCATGATGAAGTAGGTGGTCTTGATGTTCTTGCACTTGCCGTCGCAGATCACGTCGTGGAACTTCTTGAGAGACTTGCCGCCGGTGACCATGTAGACGATGTTGACGCCGACCTCCACGACGAGCTGCTGCGGCACCACGATCCAGAGGCCGACCTTCTCCCCGAAGGCGTGCTGCCCGAGCTCGTGGTACCGGTCGAACCGCTTCCCGGGCACGCACTCGTGCATCTCCACCATCTGCCACAGCGTGTAGAGCGTGATCACCCACGAGATCACCAGCACCGCGATGCCAGGGCCCCTGCATATGAAAACAAGTAAATACCAGTTGCCGGCCTGATTAACCATCGATCGAGAGGTGTCGACCTACCAGCCGAGCTCGGACATGGCGTAGGGAAGGCTGAGCACGCCGGCGCCGACCATGGCGGTGACATTGTGGAAGGCAGAGTACCACCACTTGGCGTTCCTTGACGACGTGACCGGGAGCCAGTCGTCGATCTTCTTCTGCTCCTCCGTCCTATCATCCTGCCAAATCGATTTTTTCGCTTTCAGCCACAGGTTTCTTTGCACAGAACAAAAAGCTAGCTAAAATGAATCGCGAATGAGGATCTATACATCCAAAGAGTTTGCAGAACCATCTGCCTTTTCTAATTTCTTGTATCCTGGTTGCATCTCCACGGAGTTCATCCTGGGAAGGCACCAAGAAAGCGGAAGGGTGATGAATCGAATCGGCAAGGAAATTTAACCCAAAATGAAGGGAGGCACGACGTTCAAATTTTGAAGGTATATTATTAGATACAGTTAGATTAACTTATGCAAGAAACTGATTTAGTTTCTTCGGCAGTTGACTTGTCACATGGCAAGATGCGGAAGTCAAACACCATTGATGCATCCTTAATTACCATGGCCACCTCGGGCCGAGGATTTTTTTTTGGCAAAGTTATCTTGTTTTGCTTATTTTGTTGCATATTCCCTCCATTTCAACGAATAAGACACCCTCATTTTTCGTGTTTTTATTTGAAAAAAATACGTAAAATAGATTAAAAAAATTGGTATAAAATTAGCATCATTAAAAATTGTTTTCCACTAAAAATACAACTCTACCCCGCCATCGCCGCCTCCACCGTCTCCCCGTACCCTCCCTCGCCGCCGCCAGGGGGCGTGGTCTGGAAAAGGCCGGCCGGCGCCAGCGGGGATTCTTCGTCATCTCGCGCGAGGAGGTCGGGCGTCGGTCGTCTTCCTCGGGCCGGAGCGCGGCCCTTTCGTCGGGGACCTCGATGGCGGTGCCTGGCCTTGGCTCGGGGATGCCATGAAGGACGACGAGGTGGTGGAGTGCCCTGCCGGTAGCGGAAAGAGGGGTGGGGGCGGGATGCAAGGGGAAACCCTAGGCCCCCTTCTCCTCGCCTCTCGGCGGCCGGCGGTGGAGGGCTGGCTTTCGGCTACGGTGGTGCCCAGGCATGTGCGGCGTCTTCGGACTACGCGATCTGCTTGGTATCTCCGGCGGCAACCATGACCAGCCTAGGATGGTCGTCGGCGTGGGGCCCCGACCTGAATAAAGGCGGCGGTCCTAGGGTCTCTTTTGGGCGAGATGAACACCTGCTGGAGGCCTGCCTTCATGATCTGGTCGAAATGTTAAGTTCCGGAAGGCACCGCCGGCGAATGTAACAGTGCTTCTATTGCCTGGAGTTTGTTGGATCGGTGGTATTCGGTCGTACGCACCATACTTTTATTCCGACCGTTTGGTTTTGGGGGGTGTTGCGTGAAGCTCTTTTCTGTGTTGACACCAAGTGACAGCTGGTCCATGGTGAAGTCAGAATAAAAGAATATCATGAAGGCCGGATTTGGAGGACTATCTAATGGAGGTTCAAGTCTTTGCGTTGTTGAGGGACTTGCTTGGTGTTCCGGACTTCGTAACAGTGGTATAAAAGTGGGGGCGGTAGCACATGTGAAGTTCGGAGTCTTACCTTTGAGGGTGAAAATCCAAGGTCTGGCCTTAACTAGTTGCGCCTAGCAATGTCCTTGTTGAATGCATTGTTTTGATAGCGGAGACTATTTTCATGGTGAAAACGTAAGATCTTTGATCGAGTGACAACAACACTGGTGCACTGTTCCCTTCTTGGAGCCGTTGCTTTTGAAGAGTCTGAATTTCAGGTGTTGTCTTGGTGGTGGATGTATTATTGTTGCTAGGGCTGTAGCGGGACTTTTATTTCATAGTTTTCTTTTTTCTCCTTTTTGGTTGTGTGCATCCGTAATGTTATTAGGACATTGCGTTATTGCAGAGGGCTGGGTGTAATTGGTATCTTCTGACATTAATATATTTCATTTATCAAAAAATAAAAATATAACAATTAATTACGCATAATACCATCAAGATTTTACTGCTAATTTTTTCGGTTATAATGCATCTTAAGATACACTTGCGCCTTATTCTAAACGGAGGTGGTATATCTTTTACATCTCAACTTTCCATGACACGGCTGCCCCCTTCTTAAGTTTTGCATAAATTGCAAGAAGTCAACTCACTCGAACCTAGTGATGGCTCGGGTGTGACGAAATGCCAAACACCACAACCCTTGCCCTTCATCAGCGATCAACTTGGGACAATATTTCACACAAAAATATGGTTCAACTAACACTATGCACTTGCACTTGCAATTCATAATTTATACTCCCTCCATTTATATATATATAAGGCCACAACAAAACTTCAACTAATAATTATAGTAGCATAATATGAGCTATATGTAATCACAAGTACCATTAGATTCATATTAAAAATATGTTTCCTACGATATATTTTTGGTGTTGTGTTTCTTATTTTTTTACGATTAAATTGTTAGTTAAAGTTTCAACTTGTAATAGTTAGTAGGCATATGTATATAAAAGCGGAGGGATGCCTCCATGACGATTCAACATTGGGTTTCTCCAGCTCGTATGATTGTAGTCGGGCGCACATGTCTTTGTACACAGTGAGTCTTAGCATGTGTTATACTTATGTCTCCATAAACCGAGTATTAGCATTCTTTTTTTTTTCATGAAAACGAGTATTATCCTATATACTAGGCTTATGTTTCCTTAAAAACCGTATATCTCTGTACATAGTGTTAATGTACAAAATTGTTCACCTTTTTCAGTAGGTTGAAACCATTTAATTACATAGTGTCTAGGTCGGGAACTCGAACATCAGAGATATAGGGTACCCCTTTATTTGTTCGGTATGAGGGTGACAAGTGAACGCCCAAGATCTCTTCCTTCTCCACCTCTATTGGTGAACACGCAGACACTAAAAAACACAAGGATTTTACCTAGATTTAGGCCGTCTGGAGGCTAACAACCATACGTCGTGCATGTATGAACAGGAGATTTACAAGGGAGATAAGATCTTGTCGAGGTTCCCAAGAAGGAGTATCTTCTCCGAGAACCCCCCTCTCTCTCTTGGCTAAAGTACTCTTCTGTATTTCTGATGTTATGTAACTTGTTTTTATGATTAAATTTTTAGTTAAAGTCTTGGCTTGTAATACTTAGTAGATTTATATAAAAGCGGAGTGATTCCTATTCAACATTGGTGTTGTGGGTATAGTTCATGGGTGTAGCATTGACAGTGCCTAGATCCGGCAAGTTCGGGTGGCCCACAGACGGTGATGGTGGCATACGGCCCATCGGGCGGCCCAGTTGCTGTTGATCAAGATGGAAGAAGTCCAGCCCAGAAACAAGGAGCCGGATCTAGCCCGACCTGTGCCAGGAGACGGATCTAGCAAGGCCCATCAAGGTAGCTGGATCCAGTACGACATTTTAGGTAGTAGGCGGATCCTTGACATGCACGACAATGTAATATTACGTAGTTATGCAAGATTGTATTCCGGCTAGGACTCTCCGTAGAAACCCTAGATCCTGATGCCTTTATAAGCTGGATCCCGGAAGCCCTAGAGGGACAACCACAACTCATTGTAACAACGCGAAAAGCACCCAGATAATTCTAGACAAGCAGCAGTAGGCCCTGCCTCCGAGCAGCGTGTTTCGAAGTTGGGTAAACCGCGTACCACCGTCCCAACGGCTCTCCGCCCTACGGCCCCTACTTCTTCCCCCCTTCGTGAGGATCCCTCCTCCGGGGTACCGTCGATTAGGAAACGACAATTGGCGCCCACCGCGGGGCCAGCGGCGTATCGAGGCCGGAATCAAGAGGGTTCTACCTTCGGGGGCATCGGCGACACCATCGTTGTGGGACGCCTCTTGTACGCCGGCAACTTTCCGATCGTCCCTCGGAACGAGTGCTGGATTCTGGCTAGGCCCGGCCCCGTCAAGCTCTCCATCATCCCGATCGGCGGGATACACATCTTCATCGGCGAGACCATCGATTCTGACGGAAATGCACTGGTAAATAATGCAGCCACGACCGCCGCTGAGCAGCATGTAGCTGCAAATATCCGATCTGAGACGCTGGAACTTTCCCAACCAATCCACCCCTGAGCAACAGTTAGCGGTGGAAGACCAACGCAGATCCGTTGGGTTTCCTAGGTGTTAGAGAAGCAAATGTGTCACTTCGTGCACTTCCTCGCGCATACAGCGGGATCCGCCCCTCCAGAGGAAGGTACGGGACCCATGTAGATAGAGGATGCTGGAGATAGCAACAAACCCGAGCACCAAGAAGGTGCCAAAAATAATGACGACTCGATTCTCGACAACCTCAACCTGTTCTCAGATGACGTTTCGCCCATGGCTTCGGAAGAGTACGAGAGGTACTGCAAGGAGCTGGAGTGCGCAGAGAAAGAGGAGGGTGAATCATCTCCGCCAAAGCAGGTCTTCGCGACCCTGTTCGAAATTGATGACGATGAGGATGACGATCCAGAGAAGACTCTGTCTCGCGCCAAAATCCCGGCTCCAGCACAGCCGGAGGCACCATTGCGGGTCCATACCCGTGAGACGCCAGAGCCATCGCATGGCCGGAGCCTGAAGTTTTTTGAAGGGATGGAAGCCGACACGCTCATGGAAATAGCAAAAAAAAACTCGATGAACACGTTCAACAGCCGGAGATTCTGACGACCCCTATTATCCCAGAGGTGGTTGCGGATTGCTTGTGACGGTAAAGCACACGTCCGTTGGGAACCCCAAGAGGAAGGTATGATGAGTACAACAGCGAGTTTTCCTTCAGTAAGAAACCAAAGTGTTATCGAACCAGTAGGAGATGAAGAGCACGTGAAGTTTGTTGGTGAAGGAGTGTAGTGCGGCGCAACACTAGGGATTCTGGTGCCAACGTGGAACCTGCACAATACAATCAAACTACTTTTCCCCAACTTAACAGTGAGGTTGTCAATCTCACCGGCTTGCTGAAAACAAAGGATTAAACGTACGGTGTGGAAAATGATGTTTTCTTGCAGAAAACAAAAGAGAACAATGATTGCAATAGGTTGTATTTCAGATGTAAAAGAATGGACCGGGGTCCACAGTTCACTAGTGGTGTCTCTCCAATAAGATAAATAACATGTTGGGTAAACAAATTACAGTTGGGCAATTGACAAATAGAGAGGGCATAACAATGCACATACATATCATGATGACTACTATGAGATTTACTTAGGGCATTACGACAAAGAACATAGACCGCCATCCAGCATGCATCTATGCCTAAAAAGTCCACCTTCGGGTTAGCATCCGCACCCCTTCCAGTATTAAGTTGCAAGAAACCGACAATTGCATTAAGTACTGTGCGTAATGTAAACAATACAAATATCCTTAGACAAAGCATTGATATTTTATCTCTAGTGGCAACATCACATCCACAGCCTTAGGGGTTGCTGTCACTCCCCCAGATTCAATGGAGACATGAACCCACTATCTAGCATAAATACCCCCTCTTGGAGTTACAAGTATCAACTTGGCATAGCATTCCATATTCATCGGATCCCAACAAACACAACATGTAGCATTACAAATAGATGATCTTGATCATGATAGGCAGCTCAAAAGATCTAAACATGATGGCACAATAGGAGAAGACAACCATCTAGCTACTGCTATGGCCCCGTAGTCCAAGGATGAACTACTCACGCATCAGTTCGGAGGCGGGCATGGTGATGTAGAGCCCTCCGGTGATGATTCCCCTCTCCGGAAGGGTGCCAGAGGAGATCTTCTAAACCCCCGAATTAGGGTTGATGGCGGCGGCATCTATGGAACTGTTCTGGTATTTTGGCTCTCGGTCCTAGGGTTTTCGGGGACGAAGGAATAAATTGCGGTGACCCAGCGTACCACTGCATGGTGTAGTACACAAGTCGTTGACATAACACAAGTGAAACACTGTTCCACTCATATTACATCCCTCAGAGTGGTACAACAGAAACATATGCGAGTCCAAGGTATGTCTATAGAAGTACACACGAACTGTTTACATAAGATCAACACAGCCTCCTACTTTACAGTGAGGTAAAACTTCAAATAAAGCTCCAGAAGAACGACTCGTAGTCTAACTTATTGCTAACTCAAGTTTAAGAGCTAGTTGGCTTGCTATAGAAATCTAGCTACTTAGGTGCTAGGATTAGGGAAAGGTTCCCTTTTATTACTAGTCTAGGTTTCCAATATAGCGGATGCAGAAGTTGACTCCATTGACTTCTTTGACTGCATTCTTCATCTTCTTGCAGTTGACTCCTTTGTCTTCGAGTTCCACGGTAGTTTCTCCTTCGGTGCCTTGATCTAAGAAGGGGGTTCAAATGGGAGGGAATGAGTACGAGCGTACTGATACGTCTCCGACGTATCGATAATTTCTTATGTTCCATGCCACATTATTGATGTTATCTACATGTTTTATGCACACTTTATGTCATATTCGTGCATTTTCTGGAACTAACCTATTAACAAGATGCCGAAGTGCCCGTTGTTGTTTTACGCTATTTTTGGTTTCAGAAATCCTAGTAAAGAAATATTCTCGGAATTGGACGAAATCAACGCCCGGGTTCCTATTTTACCCGGAAGCATCCGGAACACACGAGAACCACCGAGAGAGGGGCACAGGCCC
>NC_061508.1:215030309-215068528 GCF_022539505.1 Lolium rigidum | reverse complement strand
ATGATCTCATGGTCGAAAGTCAGGGTGGGCAAAAAAACCGTGAAACCGAAAACCGAACCGAAGCCGAAACCGAACTAACCGAAATCTTGGTTTTTTCCATTAACCGTTATTTTTTCGGTTTTCATTTATACTAACCGAATTAAATTTGGTAGAATTCGGTTTTTAGCCCCACCAACCGAACAAGACCGAATAGACCGAATTGAGTAACCTACCATTAATTTGTGCATAAACTGATCATTTCATAGAAGCCCAATTGTGTTTGATGTTCCAAAAACTGTTCATTCAATATATGACTTTGGTCTTTGATGTACTAACTTTTTCTGAATATAGCGTGAAGCCTGCATAATAGAACACGTCACTCGAAGTCTTAGCTACCCCTTTTAATTGCTCACGAGTGATGCACCTGTACCACGAGTGCCGCAGCCTACCAAATAGCATCCCTCCATGATTGGTGCTCATTTGTCGATTTCTTGCGCAGTTGATGCTTTTTGTGTTGATATGTCAATCACTATTTGCTTTCTTCGGTGATGCCTACTATTTGTTCAAGTGAGTAGGTTCATTCGGTTTTAACCGAAACCGAACCGAATTTGTCGGTTAACCGAATCTTCGGTTTCCTAAATTTTCATGCCAATTTCGGTTACCATTTTTGAAAACCGAATTTGTTCAAAAACCGCAAAAACCGAACCGAAATTTCGGTTAAAACCGAATGCCCACCCTGAGTCGAAAGGACTAGGTAACTATGTATCGAAAGCTTATAGCAAATGAACTTAATGACGTGATCTTATGCTACGCTTAATTGGGTGTGTCCATTACATCATTCACATAATGACATAACCTTGTTATTAATAACATCCAATGTTCATGATCATGAAACTATGATCATCTATTAATCAACAAGCTAGTTATACAAGAGGCTTACTAGGGACTCCTTGTTGTTTACATAACACACATGTATCAATGTTTCGGTTAATACAATTATAGCATGGTATATAAACATTTATCATAAACACAAAGATATATAATAACCAATTTATTATTGCCTCTTGGGCATATCTCCAACAATCTCCCACTTGCACTAGAGTCAATAATCTAGATTACATTGTAAGGTACCTAACACCCATGTCATTCTGGTGTTGGTCATGCTTTGCTCTAGGGAGAGCTTTAGTCAACGGATCTGCTACATTCAGATCAGTATGTACTTTGCAAATCTTTTCTTCTCCATCTTCGATGTACTCGCGAATCGAATGAAAGCGCAGCTTGATATGCTTCAGCTTCTTGTGTGACCTTGGTTCTTGTGCATTGGCGATGGCACCCATGTTGTCACAATAAACGACTAGTGGGTCCAATGCACCAGGAACCACACCAAGCCCAACAATGAACCTCTTCATCCATACCGCTTCCGATGAAGCCTCCGAAGCCGCTATGTATTCCGATTCTATTGAAGACTTCGCCACCGTGCACTGCTTGGAGCTGCACCAGCTTACTGCAGCACCATTCAATATAAAAACGTACCCGCATCGAGACTTAGAGTCATCGGGATCGGTGTTCCAACTTGCATCGGTGTAACTCGGTTACAACGAGCTCTTGGTCACCTCCATAACAAAGAAACATATCCTTAGTTCTTTTCAAGTACTTCAGGATATTCTTGACCGCTGTCCAGATGTTCCATTCCCGGATCACTTTGATATCTCGCTAGTCAAACTAACAACATGTGCTATATCCGGTCTAGTACACAGCATGGCATACATGATAGAGCCTACTGCCGAGGCATAGGGGATCTGATTCATCCTCTCTCTTTCTTCTGCCGTAGCCGGACCTTGATTCTTACTTTAGACCTTACCTGGCAACATCGGTAAGAATCCTTTCTTACTTTCATCCATTCTAAACTTCTTTAGAATCTTATCCAGGTATGTACTCTGTGAAAGCCCTATTAGGCGTCTTGATCTATCTCTATAAATCTTGATGCCTAAAATGTACGCTGCTTCACCAAGATCCTAGTTCGTGTGCCGCCACATACCTAAACACAAACCCTCACATATGGACGCATACAAACCAAGAGGTCAATCATTCATGAAACATGCAAGCATGATATCACCAAAGATCCTTCCCTACGCTTTTAAAAATTAACTCTAGTCTTCAACCTGATTGACAATATGTTTTAAACTCGCATTCTTGGATGTGCGAAATTATATCTCAATATTGATATATTTAAAAAAATTGCATTAGCCAGATTATATTCATTTCTTATGGGTTTATGTAGGTCGATTATAATCACTTGTTACTAGGTTATAACCTACAAATTATTACCTTGTAATAATACATGAGGTGAAATATTCATGTGTGTACATGCATCTCCTCTCTTTAGTGGAGGTTTTTTCATTGAAAATGCGCAGCACGGTAAGAGATAAATATGCATCTGTGCTTTTAAAAGTCCGTCTTTAAATTAATAAAACCATAAACGGATGGTGAGTTACAAGGTGCTGAGGAGAATAGCTACAAAAATCACAATCATTCCAAGCTAACAAAGGAAACACAATGGCCCATCGTACAAACTCAAAGTCTTCAATCGCCGAAGCTCTTCTTCATCTAGGAAGGCGCATAAGCCAAGTAGAGGAAGACGCCACATCACCGAAAGACAAAGCCATTATCAGATTCAAACAAGGACATAGCACTTCAAGTTAGAACTCATCCCATTCCCTCTCGCCTTGGTTCGTAGGGCGCGAAAGAGCCAGGTGATGGAACGCTCACCCTAGAATTGGAATTGCGACGGGAAATTGGACCGTCAAAAAAGAAGAGATTCCAAGCACAACCACCGTCGCGAGGTCCACCACTCCCAAAGACTCATCGCCGCCGCCCATAAACCACACCCAGAACGACCAGAGGAAAGGGGCCAAAGAGTCCCAAGGCATGGCCATCAAGAAGGGAGAGACACACGAGGGCACCACGGGTGCCACGTCCGGCAGACCGGATAAAGGGTTTTCACCCAAATCTAATTGTGGAGGAGCATAATCGCCAATTACACTCCCACCAAGGGAAGCGGCACTCAAGAGCATCAACGTCACCGACACTAACATCATCGGGAAGGGCTTTCACACGGATATGGACCATCATCCACGAAGACCCACCAGCCACAACACCTGACACGCAACAAAGGCATAGATGCGAGATCGAAGCGGGCTGGGGAAGGAATAGGCTAGATCTTGGAAGGAGTGGTCAAAATGACAACTCCTGCACTAGGGAGCCTCCCACATTGGCCATCTCTCTACCCTTACAGCCAAGACCGGAGACCAGTACCCACACAATGGTACCCACCGCAAGAGTGCGGCCATGTCCACCGCTCGGGGCCGCCGCTACAGAACCCTAAGAAGCCAACTTACCCACCTCTCATCGAGGGATGGGGTGCGTGAGCACAACGAGCCAATCGAGCTATTGAACGAGCGCATCCTGTGACACCTACCACCCCACCACCCATTGATGTGCAACTGTGTCGCTCCGAAGCCGATCATGCATAGGTCAACGCCGACCAAAAGAGACCCACGCCAGTGCGGAGACTAAAGCCATGGCCGTAGATCAACCCCCCCCCGATCTGGCCACCTATCGCCAGATCCAGCAACATGAGCACGCATTTGAGCCCATGCTAAGCAAGGCGGCAACCCCTGGATCGTGCTTCTGGCAAACACCACCACATGGCCCACCAAAAACCAGTAGCTCCGCCAAAAAATCAGATAGAAGCAAGCCAAGGTCGCACCATCGCAGCAAGTTGGGAGAAGAAGCGGACATTTCCCAAAAGACAAAAGGAAACGTATTTAGGACAGTCAGCTGCATCGGCCGCTCCTCTTCCACGTGCCTCATGTGCCCTCCCGTGTATCCCTCTTGTTGACGGCCGCTGCTGCTCCTATCATGCGCGCCGGCGTCCCGGCTTCCGCATCTGCGCCGGACTAGTGGACCCCATCTCCGCTGGGAGCTTGCTCCCCGTCCTCCGCGTTGCTGCCGCTGATGCAGCTCCCGCCGCCACGAGCTCCTCACCCGCCCACCGCCGCGAGCAGGCCACCTCCGCGTCCCTGCTGGGCCAGTAGTTCCCGCCGCCGCGAGCGAGCTCCCCGACCACCACGTCCCCTCCGCCATTGAACGCTCTTGCCGCCACAAGCGGGCCACCACCACACGCACTAGCCGCCCACCGCCGCCACATTAGTTTCCCCCACTCGTCACCCTTCTCCTCCATCGCCGGCAGATTCGTTGATGGCGACCTCAATTCGGTCATGGTGGTGTCTTCATGGATATGGTAGTGAGAGATTTACACCAATGTTACATATGTTATCGTGTAATCTTGAATATATTAATCTAAAATATTGGATGCATTGCAGCGAAATGTTATATAACAATGTCAAATTTTTGAAAATGTTACTTTCAGGAAAATTTAGTACCATTGGCAAAAAAATGTACCCTTTTTCGACTAAATGAAAAATGTTGGACACCGATGTTACATACTACAAAAAAAAAAATTGTTGCACGCGAACCGTTTTTGTACCGTGATCGAATGCGCAGAATCCGCTCACTTAACTAGATCGGACAGTCCGAAAGGGCCCGGGGCTGATGTGATGCGTTTTTACAGCCAGAGCGTTCGCCAAACATAATACCCCGTCTTGCTTTGTTACAGGGAGCACGTATGCGTAGCTTTTGCTCTCCATAGCTCCACATCGTGTCATCATATCTACTATACTAAAGATGAACAGCTTCGATTTTTCACAAAATTTTGAGGTTACTTTTTAGACCTTCTGGTGGTGACACGTGTTATCTCTTCTATCTGGTTTCTGAAGTTTCTTTACTGTGTACGCAGTTGGTGCTCCCTTGCATTTTCCTGCAGCTGTTCGGTGTTGTGCAATTGATTCCTACTATATCTATGGTGCTGTGATATTTTTGCACCGCTTGTGTGAGTGTAGCTGCTAGGTACGGTCAAAGCGGCGCTGGTGTCCATGTGACCATGTCCCCATGCCACGCGTGGGCTGTTTTGTGGCCGGACACGTGCTTCATCTCCCGTATCTTCTTCTTGTCCTCTCTTTTCATCATTATTTTTTTACTGATTTTGACCATCCTCTCCTGCTTGATCTTCTCCCCTCCCTGCCACGAGTGCTTCGTGTGCTTGGCCGGGCTGCTCCGGCCGAGACTGGCGCACGATAGGAGCAGGTGGAGAGGTTCTGCTCGGAGAGGAGGCGGCAGATTCAAGCAGCATGCTCCTTGATCGGCGGTGATGGAGATGCTACACCGTGAGGATCATCTGAGAGCGACATGAATTGAAGGTTGTCCATAGATTTTTCCCCAGAGCGAGCCCTCCCCATCCGTGAGATCCCCCTGGCCGAGCTCCTCCATGGCGGGCGGCCGTTGTGAGGCTCGGGTCCTGCTCCGATGGTGCAGCGACGCTCCGGCTCACCTGATCCAGCTCCTCACCTGGAAGCGGCCCCTAGCCCCGATGGATTGTCGCTCAACGAGCGACGACGGTGCCTCCTCCTCCTCGCTACCCCCGAGAGGCCGGGACGCGACGCGAACCGGCGGCTGGGCGATGCGGTCCGGCCGGCGTGGGCGGTGGCGGCGGAGCTGTGGAGGAGGGAGGTTGCGGCGAACGCGCGGCTGGCGGTGGCGCGGGCGCGGCTCGCTGAGGCGCTCGCGGAGTTGGAGCGGAATAGGGATTGGCTGCACGGCCCGCTGGCCGAGCTCGGCGGCGGCGAGGCCATGTGCCACCATCGACGCGCTATGGCTGGAGCTTGCTCTGTTTGGGGTGCCGTGTTCGGTCTGGGCCACGCCAACTCTGTGCAGCTTGCCGCGACCAGCGCAAACGAAGCGGGATTGGTTCACGACGGCCATCGGGGAGTGGCATCCTGGGTGCCGTTCTGTCTGGTCTGGGCCACGCCATCTCCGCGCAGCTCGCTGAAACCGGCAGAGACAGAGCGAGGGGGGTTCAGACGGACTGGGGGATGCATCAGGTGCTCGCAGCGGCCAACGAGGACATCGCGCCCACTCCCTGTGAGGCATGCCCTGGCGCCGATGATGCCGTATTGCCGTAAGTACCATGCTCATGTTTGTCATCGTTGAGTAGACAACGGTTGCATCTGTTCATTCAATTATTGCCTCATGCTTTGTTTTGGTTGCAGGGTGGTTTGCCAACCGTATGTTTGCACTGTCTGACCTCATCGAAATGCTGTTGCGGCTATCTGTCGATGCTACCAAGCAGCGGCAACATGGATGACCACATACAATTAAGGTAAGGAATGCCATGACCAACTATGAACTTTCAATTATTTCCCCTGTCTAACATTTTCCATGGGACGTTGCATATTTTAATCTTGCTAGCGCAGAGGTTATATCTCTCTGCAATTGGTTACTGGTTAGTTGGTTCCCATTTTCAGATATTCTAATGTGCTCCATGTGCTAGAACTGAGTTTTCAGCCATCTTTTCTCCTCTTCCACCTTGTGTCGGGGGATATAAGTCTGACGGTAAGGATAAAGAAATACAGCAGCCTTCTTTGTGTTGTTTGACTGAACTACATCTCTGCATGTGAGACATGCTCAAGTAGTAATATAAAATTTTGTTTAACTAATTAGTCTGTACTGAATTTACTCAAAAGTTTCCATCATATATTAATTGTGCAAGAATTTGAAATCCTAAATGCATTCAGTATCCACCTTTTGTTGTGAAGCCATCACATCATGCCGCTCTTGTGCAGTTAGAAAGTTCTTTGGGAGACCTTAGATATTAAGCGGTTAACTTTTGCTCATTTGTTCATTTTGTTTTTCTGATTTTCTTGCAAGTCTTTGGTACAGTTTACAAGGGCAAAAATTGGTCCAATGATTTCTTTTAGATGACATAGCTATATAGGAAGCTTCCCCGCGTAGTACATTGTAACGTTTTCTTTACTTGCCTTAAATAGCGCATTGAAATATCATATCACATCATTCCAATTTAATGTATGGTGCATATAATATTTACATTCACCATGTAGAGAGCCAATACAAATAAGAGGTATGTGTGCTTTTGCTTTGTTAGCATGGCATGGAAAAAATCGGTAACCACAGAGATGATCACCCACTTCCAGAATTCGACATCGAGGAGTAGTTTTCGCAAATGACTTAGCTCATCTAAGAGGCCAACAATGAGGAATGATGATATAAGTCAATTGAGAATCAGATTTGATTATGTAGGCTGTTAAAAGTTCACTGGTTGGTTCATTTTGTCTTGCTCTGCCCTACAAGCATTTCTGCTCAGAAGTTACATTTTTTTTTATCATGGTAGTAATGTATACATTTGATTGCAAAGAAGATTTACGAATTCATGAGTTGTTCCCCTGAATGGCAGTAGTCGACACTGATCATTCTATCTAAAATCGAACAACGCTGGGATTATTGGCATAAAAAATTGTTAGGGAGTACACAAGGAAAGATATCAGTAAGAAATCTATTTCCAATGTTACTATATCGCACAAAACCTAACATCATAGTCCTGTTTGTGAACTCTTTTGCAGCAATTCAGGTTTGGCCTATCCTCACCCCAACCCCCTGGTCGTGCAGCATTGGTTGAGTCATAGAAAGCCTAGGTAGCCAATATAGGCAACCATGGCATGAAAGCCCAACGGCAACCACCATTTGATCATAAGATCCTTCCATCGGTGAGATTTCCTCACCCATTCCCTTACTTACCCAGTCACATGTGCTTTGAATTATGTTCCTCTATCTATGTCTGCACCACCTCTGAATCCTATACATGAGCATGCAAAATGAGTGTGTTTTCTTCAGATGGTCTTGAAATAGAGCAGGGAAGGATGCCTAAGTACATATTTGCTGTAATAAAGTTGTCATATCCAATCATTGGCGATTCAGTATTAACTTGTAATCTCACATGTTTTCTTGAGTGAAATGTCACCACTCGGATTCATGTTTTACATAACAACACCCTGTACTACAAGATCTACAAGATTTGTTGCAAAGTGTGTTGCTTCTTCTACACTAATTACAAAATTTGGTTAACGTAGTACATGTCAGTTATATCTGCAAGACATAAGTGTATGTCTATAGTTGATTGTTTATGTACTGCAAGATTTTCCAGTATGAAATCTAGAGGTGTTGTGGTGAATCTTTGATAGATTGGGAAATTATATATTAGGTGTACAATGGTCATTCCATCACTTTTCTTCTAATTCCTTGTGCAAGTAAGCTATATATGTTTAAAGAACGGGTTTCACATTTACTTAAACTTGAGAACATGTTCAAATACTACTGTAGTGCTCTTTTTCTTTTGCGTATAGAGAACATACAAGTTGAGATATATGCACTCACATGAAGTAGATTAACTGGGATGAGTCGGTGATGCATACATATATTCTGTACTAAGCTAGCTTTTAGGATGTTGCAACTTATCAACTGGTTTTTTTTTTGCGAAAAAAAAAAAAAAAAAACCAGTTGATAAGTTTTGAGGCACTGCTGTTATCACCATGTCCTGTCAGCATTTGAAGACTTGATACATTCTGGCCCTTTAACATCATATCCACATTTCAGTTGACATAATTTGTGCATTTTACATTTTAGTAAGTGATGATACACATAAGGGATGTGGATGAGCTCCACATGAAGTAATTTGAAATTAAGAAGACCAGAAGATTGGTCGGTTTTCCTCTGTTCCACCAATGTCTTGGTATTGTTAGTTATTCATAGCTTCGTAATTTTAGGCTGCCGGTTGTGGGAACAAAGACTAAACCAAAGTACTAGATAAAACTAAAAGAAGTTGAGACATGCAAAAATAGATTGGATAAGTTTGTGTAAATTCTACAACAAATATGATGGTTGTTTTAAAATAAGTTAGGTGAGATGACTAGATGATGAGATTGCTGAACCAAAAGTTACTTGATGCTCTTCTTAAGGAAGGCAATTTGAGTGCTCCTAGTGTGTAAAGAATTTGAGCTTTAGGTGTACAAAGTTGGGATATATACCTTTTTCTCATTGTATGCCACAGTTGTTGATGTACACTATATATCTTTATCAATTTCGATGGAATTCCATGGTTATTTGATGGTAATGTATTGATATCAAAGTGGGCCAACTATTTTTCTGTTGGTTAGTTTGCATAGTTTGGTTTCGGTTTTATTGTTTTTCAGATCATAATATATACTACTACATTTGTCTCTTTGTTTAAGGTACCAAGTGAGGTTAAATTAGATTGAGAGATGCACAGCCTGGTGCACGCATGCAAGATCAAATTCAGACTGAGGAATGTCAAGTTCCACGGAGGGCTATCAAAACCGGCCATTCCTGTTTCATTTCTCCTTGCCTTGAATCATGTAATATTTAAATATTATATCTCACACACTTCTCTTCAGGGGAACATATATCACTCAGTGTTTTAAACTCTTTGCTTATCAGCACAGATGTGCACAAATAAAAAATCTCAGTAATAAAAAGGTGAGCTATCTTAGATGCTCATCCTCTGGTCTCTAGCACACCTTCACCTCCCCATATTAGCTTCCAGTAGAAATATTTGTTTTGGCTCTCCATCCCATGGCTTGATAAGGGCGCGGCGTGCCGCCGCGCCAGCCCCTGCTAGTAAGATCACAAGTCAAGATCCGACAGACTTGCTTCTCTCTCGGATAGGAGCCGCACATACACAAACGGATGGTACGTCTGTTCCAACTTCCTACACTGTTCACTGTTGGAACAGCGGACCCGTCCGGCAGTTCTCTGCCGCGCTGGCGTCAACGGTCAATCTAACAACGTTCCTTTTTCTTCGTAAAGAAAAAACAAAATAAATAATTGACCCAGCAAGATACGTGCTCACTGCATATGCGGCGATGGGCTCCCCTCCCTCTAAATCTCTATAAAGACCACGACTCGGCCGCCCATCCCTGCAACCCCCTTCTCTCTCTATCTCCCTCTCTCTCTGACTCCGGGCAGCTTTCTGGAGGCCTGAAGCTCGCGATCACCGGTGGTGGACGGGAGGAAAGCGCGGCCGGCCATGGGGACGCAGGCGTCGCCGGAGAACTACACGCCGCCCAAGGTGAATCTCTCTCCGCGCTGCGTCCGTATGTTGTTGTATGTTTTCCTTGACAATGTTTCTCTAGCAATGCCATGGAAGCATTTCTCCCATTATTCCTGGAGAGAGAGAAAGAAGAATCAGAGAAAGAAAGAGAGAGAGCGAGCGAAAAGCAGGGAGTGAAATCGAAAAGGCTGTTTCTGTTTCTCGAGTTTCTCGATGGTCTTTTGTGCGGAGGATCCTCTTCTCCTGGCATGTAGCGCTAGTTCACCTTCTTTATGTGGAGGGCTGCTCCGGTGCTATCCCTAAACTAAGTTGAAGGATCATAGTTGTTTTTTTTCTATGTTGGGTCCATCGAAACCTATATCCGACACATGTATACATGTGTGTATTGATACGATATGTATATGTCGCCTAAGAAAAAAAGAAGAGGTCACGTGAGCAAGATCTTCATAGAACCTTTCTATTTCGGCACACGCACGTGACTGTAGATACGTACAAAAACGAGGTAGAACACAACGCGTGCGGGCCATACGAGTCTGCACAAGGTTGTACGGACGATAGACCTACACTGAAATTATGATTGTACCCCCGCTTACGAAGAAGTATAGAAAGATCTCCACCATTGTTGTGTTTGATGCGTCCAGAATTTCCCAGTGGAGGAGCACCGGAGGAAGTGCTTCATATGAAATTGTAGTATTTTTTCATTTCTCAGAAACCGTGTGAACTGTAGACTCTATCATTTGTGGTCCACATGCTAGCTTTGCCCTAACCGTGGATTTTATTTTATTTTATTAATAAGGTACAATAACTATAGCTTGCAATTATCATCCGCAGTCCTTTTTAACATGTTGTAAGCATATTCTAATTTTCAGAAAATATATAGATGCAATGTTTCAAAATAAATAAATGAAGAAGACTTTGTTGTCCATCCGCACACCTTGTACTTGGACTAACAAGTTCTCCCGTTACTTTCAGTCATGTGTTGCTTTCCGAGACGAGGAATAGTCTACACTTGCCTACCAAAACAAAACTGCTCACGCGTGTTCATTCTCTCTGAACTAGTTTCTGTATACTCCATTTATCCTTTTGGAATTAGTGACATAAAACATGACCAAAATTAGTAAACAACGTCATGTGCGGATGGAGGGTTTTCATTAAAAAAACAACAGAGCCAGGTAGGAGAAAATCGATGTACTGTATATGAAAAGAATTTCCGTTTTCCAGGCAGGAGAATAGCATTAGTTTTTTACGAGCATCAAGCAACATTATTAGGTGAACATGACCGCTAGAATAATCAAAGATCTTTGCCATGAGGTGGCATTGACTGCGACTGACAAGCGTATCTGATGACACATTTGTCTTTGGCTACTACTTGGCCATGTGACAAGTCAACTCCCCGGAAGAAAAGGAATCACACTACCTTTGAAATTCCGAAGTCGTCAGTTATCATCTGTACGGCTTTAAAATTACTGCGTAACATGGAAATTGTAAGAAACGCCAGAAGCTTATAAAACTAATTTGATTATATATTTTTTTCCTTTGAGAATGAATTTGACTAGATATGTCCCACCAATTTTGATAAATATAGATAGTGTTGTGTGATCATGAGATCTCCAGGCTAACAAAAAATGGAGAAAACTCGCAGGATGAGAGGACTGCGCGGGAGAAGGCCATCGACGACTGGCTTCCTATCACGTCGTCGAGGAAAGCAAAGTGGTGGTACTCGGCCTTCCACAATGTCACCGCCATGGTCGGCGCCGGCGTGCTAAGCCTCCCCTACGCCATGTCCGAGCTCGGTTGGTATGTACTGATACCTTGCCGTGCAATTTGGAACCATGCCGCTTCAAATAAAGCTTTCTGATTCTGATAGAGAAACTAGCCGACTGAATTTGCAATGGCATCGGATATGTGTCAACAATTCAGTGATTTTGATGTTCTCATGCAGGGGTCCGGGCATCGCGGTGATGACCTTGTCATGGATCATCACGGTGTACACTTTGTGGCAGATGGTTGAGATGCACGAAATAGTGCCCGGGAAGCGGTTTGATCGATACCACGAGCTCGGGCAGCACGCCTTTGGTGATAAGCTCGGCCTCTGGATCGTGGTGCCGCAGCAGCTCGTCGTGGAGGTCAGCCTCAACATTGTCTACATGGTTACCGGTGGCAATTCGCTCAAGAAGTTCCACGACGTGATCTGCGACGGCAACTGCAAGGACATCAAGCTCACCTACTTCATCATGATCTTCGCCTCTGTCCACTTCGTCCTCTCCCAGCTCCCAAATTTCAACTCCATCTCTGGCATCTCCCTAGCCGCCGCTGTCATGTCGCTCAGGTTTGCCTCCACCACTAGCGGCTCTGTACTACTGTAGCGCATCCGGCAAATTTCTGAAAATTTTAGGTGTGTCAACGGCCACTGACAAGGAAACACGATGCAGCTACTCGACGATTGCTTGGGGCGCATCGTTGGACAAGGGGAAGGCGGCGAACGTGGACTACAGCCTGCGGGCGTCGACCACGGCCGGGCAGGTGTTCGGCTTCCTCGGGGGGCTTGGTGACGTGGCCTTCTCCTACTCCGGCCACAACGTGGTGCTGGAGATCCAGGCCACCATCCCGTCAACGCCGGACAAGCCGTCCAAGAAGCCCATGTGGAAGGGCGTGGTGGTAGCCTACATCATCATCGCCGCCTGCTACTTCCCGGTGGCGATGATCGGCTACTGGACGTTCGGCAACAGCGTGGACGACAACATCCTCATCACCCTCAATAGGCCCAAGTGGCTCATCGCCATGGCCAACATGATGGTCGTCGTTCATCTCATCGGTAGCTACCAGGTACCTTAATACAGTATATCTCACGCTCATCTCTTTCATGTATTTTCGATACATGAAACTCGACACGGGTATCAGAGTACTCAGGACGATAGTAGATCTGACGGCGCAATAAAACTGTATATATGTTCTCTACGCAGATTTACGCCATGCCCGTGTTCGACATGATGGAGACGGTGCTGGTAAAGAAAATGAACTTCCCTCCCGGCATGATGCTCCGTTTGATTACCCGGACCGTCTACGTAGGTAATGTCCCTCCTTTCTCTCATCTCAACTCTTCAGTTCAGTCAGGCACCTTTGAACAGAACATCCAACAACGACTGACGAAATGAAATCTGTGCAGCGTTCACGATGTTCGTCGGCATCACTTTCCCGTTCTTCGGCGGCCTCATCGGGTTTTTTGGTGGGCTCGCCTTCGCGCCAACGACCTATTTCGTAAGCATCCTCTTTTTCTCACAGCCGTTTCATCACAGCGATACGTACAAATCCATATAGTATCTGATCAAACTGAACAATATCCGTGCCCGCAGCTTCCCTGCATCATGTGGCTCATCATCTGCAAGCCCAAGCGGTTCAGCCTCTCATGGTTCACCAACTGGGTAAGAGGAGAAACCAAGATCCTCTTTGTTCTGTCCTAGAACTGAAAAAAAAAAATCCATCCTGATTTTACATTTGTATTTCAGATTTGCATTGTCCTTGGGGTGATTCTGATGATCGTGGCGCCCATCGGAGGGCTCAGGCAGATCATCATTTCTGCCAAAACATACAAGTTCTACTCATAGTTCACTCGCCTTTATCGAAAAAAATAGTTCACTCGCCACCTTGCAGGCGTGGGATGGTATGGCTAGTGTCTAGTGTCACTAGTTATTTAGACCATAAGAGGCTTGTTTTAATGGTATAATCGTGAGGGGATCTTGCCGGCTCTAGTGGGTCCTTGTCGGGACTCTCCTTGAATGTACTCCTATTTTTTCTACAGGGCTTTGGTTATAGCCTCTTTTTAAAAGAAGCCATTTTTTTAGGCTGAATAGTAGCTTTCTCTACTTTATATATCTTCGTATTTTCTGTAAATGGTCTTGTGCAGAAATATACAAGGAGGGGGGCAGAAAGTCCAATAGAAGGCTCTAGACCCTCCAAAATCTATTTATAGAAAGAGGGGAAGGATTTCGTAAAGGATTAACTCCAGGATTTAAAGAGACTCCATATTGCTTCCTGGTAGCTCTATGAACCAGAAGATTGATCTTCTTCTCCTTAAACCTACTTCTATATATATAAAGACCTGGTGGAATCCATTTGAAAAAAAAAAATTCCTTGTTGTCCAAAGACCAAAGCTACAAGGATGATGGTCTCCATATAAATGGTAGATTAAATAGCTGCTTTAGACTTCTGATGAGCTCCTGAATAGAGGATGATTGAGGAGTCTAAGAGGGGCAAATGTAAGAGGCAAAGGGGCACTGAAAAAATTAGTGAGTTCCTGATTCCAAACCAGCAGACACACGACACGTCCATAATTAGGGAGGAAGAAGGTCTTCCTTTGCAAGAACTCTCTTGTCTTAAGCCTACCGTGCATGAAATGCCAAAAGAAAATTTTTGTTGCTTCTAGCAGCAAGATTTTTCACAGATAGTGAAAGGCCTCGGGGGGTAGTGACATTTCCCATAGAAATTTTGTAAGCCTAAACAACCTGGAACTTGGAAGCATTGCCCAAAAGGGTCCACGAATCATGCTCAGGCCGAAGAGCAGGGGATTGCAGTAATTACTGCAATATAATGAACTCAGCCCAGGCTTCCTCAGACAAAGGTAGATCAAATAAGTTAGCTATGTCCAGCATCGTAACATCCTGTTGAACAGTAATGTGACCATCATTAGTAAAATTATATAAATGGGCATATAAAGTTGGAGAAAATTGTGATGCATATTGTCCTGTTGACACTATCTGCCTTCCCATAATAAAACTGAAAAGACACTAGAAAGAGAGCGTGGTACTAACTTATAAGGATTTAAGTTGAAAGGGGCTTGAGACAATCCCTTAGGAAATATCTCTGCTTCTCTGGTCTTTTCTGGTGGCAAAGCATTGTGTCTGTATATTTCCCGTAGCAAGTGCACAAAAGGGATGCTATGTTTATTAAGAAATTTATGAACATGCTTCATCAGAAGAAAATCATTTAAACATACAAACTAACAAATCAAGGGCCACATTGATCTTTTTGTTTGCAAACAGATTCCCAAGCAGCCTAAAAGAATTCCCCTCCTATGGAAAGGGGGTGCTTTCTGTATTTATCCTCTTTATTTTCGATAAAAGGCGTTTTATTACTTAAAAGGTTTAAGCATTACAACCGGCCTCTACATAGCTAAGATTAACACAGGCAACCCAAATGTATCGAGGCGCAATACAAGTAATCCTCTAAGAAATTGCATAGGCGCATATGGTAATGCGGGACCAATCCGTAGATTATAGTGTCATCCATGTTGGATAAAAATATCCCTCGACGTGTCCTCCAACCATGTAGACACCTCATAGACAGGTTGCGGTTCTTCACACGCCGATGAGACAACCATGAACGGAGCAAAGTTATGCACCGGTACATAACCTGCATAAGAGAAGAACTTTAATCGTTGAAATCTTGTCATTTCTACATACCAATAGCGACCAAATAATGGCAAGCGCTGCCACCCTAACAAGTATTCTAAACGTATGATCCACATTGTTTAGCCAATTGTCGAACATATTATCAATGCTGCATGGCAGGTTAAGATAGAACCTACTTGAATGACTGACTGATCTCGCAAATTTGCACTGCAAGAATAAGTGTTTGATAGATCCACTTCAGCTATCACCAATTTATAAACTCTACATTAACAAACAAAGTTGGCCAATCCTAGCTTGCCTGCACATGTGAGGAACAAGGAGCGACTTGTAAGCCTCCTTTGCACACTTAGAAAACGAGGCATGACAAATTATTTTCTTGGTTTAATAGTGCGCTAGGAAAATCCAAGATATGTGAAAGGAATAATTCCAAGAGTGCATTGCATTGCATCTATAAATAGATAGATTTGAGAACCGAGCTGTGCCGGCTAACTGCGTTCGATGCACAGCCTTCGCAGGGTATCTCGTTTGTTTCTAACAGCATATAGTTAATGGATGGAATTTTACCGTTTAACCAAGTTTCTTAAATAGATAGATCTTTCTAAGTTGGTTAATTCTTCTAAGTCTTTTCTTTCTTTTGCGTCTCCAATTTTGTCTTCTAAGCTTAATAGTGTAGGTATTAGACTGGATAATAATGAAAAAGAGATTTCTGTTTCGACTAAAGTCTGAGGCACATGGAATTTAACCATCTTACGGTTATTCCTAAAGCTTCAACCAGGATGAGGAGGAAGTGAATGCCACAACAGATGGTCAGATTCTCTCTCATCTAGTTGGTGAAGTGTTGGAGGTTGATTTGGATGAGGACAGGCTATACTCATTATATGAGTTAAAGGCATTCGGCCGCAAATCCAAATCTTCTTCTAATGAGAAACCGCGAAATAGGTAAAAAAAACTTCCAGATCACCAATTGTTTCCCAATGAATGGCATATTTGCAAATAGAAGTGGTCTTAGTGACTAAATAATTGCACTTTGCTAATTGCATTAGGGATCATAATTTGGATTTTTAGCTATTTCCAAAACTTGTAGATGACATTTCTCACAAAGTCTTTTGAACCGCATTTTGGGCGGCATAGACTTTTCGTGGTTCTCTTGTCCGCCTCGCGGAATATCTGGGGGTATTTTACTCGGGGTCAGGACAAATACTCTGGATGTGTTGGCTAGTTCGAATGGGGAGTTCCACATTGAACTTCATGTTCGTAACAAAGCTGATAACTTCATTTGGGGTCATGTCGCCATGTGTGGTGCTACTCAGGAGGATTCCAAGGCTGCTTTTTCTTTCAGAAATGGTGAATCTAGCAAAGGATAATCCGCATCCTATCCTTATAGGAGGATTTCAATCTCCTTCGATTCCAATTCGAGAAAAGTAGAGGTAGGTTTGACAATCATTGGCCCTTTCTATTCAATGTGATCATTGATATCTTGGATTTAAGGGAGGTTTCAATGGTCGAGAGACCGGTTACTTTGGCAAACAGTCGCCCGGAACCCACATACAAAAAACTAGATCGTGTAATGATGGATACCTATTGGGAATCTAAATATCCTATGGTGTCAGTTTGTGCTCTAGAACGTATTGTAGGTTTGTCGGCCCATGCTCCCATCTTGTTGACCACTGGATTACCTAGACCTCCGTCTATTCGATGGTTCAATTTTGAACTTGGATGGTTGCAGCCGGAAGGTTTCTAGGATATGATCAAAAAGGTTTGGGAATCACCTGTTGGTGTTACTCTGATACAGAGGTGGAATAACAAAATGTGTGCCTTACGAAAAAACATTTCTGGTTGGGCTTGTCATACAACAGGGTTACTTAAGATAGAAATAATGAATTTCGTCAATTATAGATGACCTCAAGGCTTCAGCACAAGTTTGTCCGCTTACCACACAAGAGATTGAGCTCAAAAGCCAATCAAATGCGGATATAGCAAAACTTCTTGGCGAGGAAGAGTTTAAATGGTACCAACAGTCTAAGACCTAATTTATTCTTGAAGGGGATTCGAATACAAGATACTTCCATAGTAATGCCAATGGCAGACACAAGAAGGAACTTATTCGATCTCTAGTTCAGGATGAGGATGTGATTGAAGGCCGTGAGCAATTAAAGTTGGTCGGCGCATACGAGGAAGGAAACTTCTCTTTGGATGAGTCCAGAACTGATGATATCCCCCAGGTTTCCGAGCAATAAAATAGCTTGCTTGTTTTTTTTTGATTTCCCTCATACCGGAGAACTAGAACTATTCCTCCTGAACTTTGGTGAGCTAACCTTATTGCCTAAGGTTTTAGGAGCGGAAAGGATCCAACAATGCCGACATATATGTCTTCTTAGTGTTATCTTTAAAATAATCACCAAAGTCGCTATGCTAAGACTAAACTCGGTGGCTGATCATGTGGTCCGTCCATCTCAGACAACTTTTATGCAAGGTCGTAACATCTTTAATGGGGTGGTTATCCTTCATGAAACGGTTCACGAACTACATAGGAAAAAACTTCAATGGAATCATTTTAAAAATTGAGTTCTAAAAGTTTTATGATAAGGTTAAGTGGTCTTTCCTTCAGTAGACTCTTAGAATGAAAAGTTTGTCCAACGAGTGATATGATTGCCATCATGATTGAGCGCACAAAGTATGATGGCCTAATTGAAGGTGTGATTCCCCACTTGGTTGATGGTGGATTATCCATCCTTCAATACGCTAACGACACAATTCTTTTTATGGAACATTACACATCAAAAAATATAAAAATCTGAAGTTAATTCTTTAATCTTTTGAGCAGTTATCGGGTTTGAAGATAAATTTCCATAAGAGTGAGTTTTTTTGTTTTGGCGAGGCTAAAGCTGATGCTAACCTGTATGCTGAATTATTCAGCTGCAGGCAAGGCCAGTTCCCTATTAGGTATTTGGGAATCATGATTCATTATCGGAAAATTACCAATGATGAATGTAAAATGGTGAAGGAACGACTGCAAATTAGATTAATTAGCTGGAAAGGCAAATTACTATCCCTGGGTGGAAGGTTGGTTCTTATTAATTTAGTACTAAGAAAAAATGTATTGTATATGATATCATTCTTCCAACTACCAAAAGGATATTTGAAATGATTGGATTATTTCTGATCAAGATTCTTCTAGCAAGGTGATAGTGAGAAAAACATATTGACTGGCTAAATGGAGTGTGGTCTGCCGTCTAAAAGATCAGGGAGGTCTTGGCACCTTGAGATCAAACACAGGGTCCTCCTTGGTAAATGGTTGTTGTAACTACTTACTGAGAATGGGATATGGCAAACCCTCCTTAGAAGAAAGTATGTTGGCTCAAATGCGTTCTCTCGGATTTATTGGAAACCTGGGGTCTCACATTTTTGGGTTGGTATTATAGTGATGAAGAAGGGCTTCTTCCCATATGGGTCTTTCTGTATTAGGGATGGATAAGAGATTAGATTCTGGATGGATAAGTGGCTTGGCAATGCCTCTGTCCGAGAACAATAGCCAACATTATACAATATTGTGCGACACAAGAGTGATACACTCGCTAAGGTGTTGGAGACTTCCCCACCGCATGTGTTGTTCAGAAGGAGTCTCATTGGCCCTATACTAGCAATGTGGAACGCATTGTTACAGCGAATGGATTCAGTCCATTTGACACACGGGTGCGATGTATTTTGATGGAATCTTACTAGGAATGGTTTCAGTGCCTTCTATGTATAATGCCTTAACCCAACCAGATATCCCAGTTGATAACAATAAGAAAATTTATAAGATGAAGATACCGCTGAAAACTAAAGTATTTGCGTGGTATCTTCCTTGAGGGGTAATTCTTAGTAAAGATAACCTTGCTAAACACAATTGGCAAGGAAGTATAAAGCACCTTTTCCCCGTGCAAATTTGCTAGATCTATATGGTCAGACATCTAGATTGGTTCTACCTTATACCCACCACGTAGAGTTGTGAATAGATTCGATAATTAGCTTAATGGTGTGGAACCTAGGTTGAAACTACTGATTAGGGTGGGGGCGATTGACGTTATTTGGTCGCTTTAGCTATGTAGAAATGACCAGATTTTTAATAATAAAAATGCTTCTCTACTGTAGGTTATCTATCGGTGCACAACTATGCTCTGTTTGTGGTTGCCTCTACAGCGTGTGGAGCATCACGACCTCTTTACGGAGGTGCCTGTTGGAGATATGCCCAAGAGGCAATAATAAAATGGTTATTATAATATATCTTTGTGTTTATGATAATGTTTGCATACCATACTATAATTGTATTAACCGAAACATTGACACATGTGTGTTATGTAAACAACAAGGAGTCCCTAGTAAGCCTCTTGTATAACTAGCTTGTTGATTAATGGATGATCATGGTTTCGTGATCATGAAACATTGGATGTTACTAGGACAAAACCCGTGCGTTGCTACGGATCAAATCTGGTGATTAAAAATACCTTTTCAAATTATTCGTTCAGGTAGGTGCACAATCATCCATCCTCACAATAGTGACGCCTAGGACATACTGACATAGTCTACCCGTCTAATATACAAACAACAATAAAGTCTTTAACAAAAGATTCATGTGGCCTTTTATTTTAATAAAGTTTGACTGTACACAGACAAGAATGGCATATATCAACAAAATGAGAAAATACTTGCCAGAAATCGGAGAATACTCAAACATTTCTTGTACCATTGTTAATTTCAGAACAATGTACGGCAGGCTTAGCTAGATCATTTTCCGCTCCATCGCCTCTCAAAAAGTAACATCACAAACTTTTGCAAATCGCCGGTAATAACCTAATCCCATCATCTACTAATACCATGTACAAACACATCAGATTACCTCAAAAAAATACCATGTACAAACAAACAATCCATCCCCATCGAAGAAATCCTCACGTTCTACTTGTACTAACCATCACTCAGATTGTACTTGCAACAGGCTATACAATCTCAGGCGAGTTAACAGTTAGCTATACTATCTCAGGCGAGAAACTGAAAAGGGTACACCGTGTACCTTGTGTGGAGCACATGCGGTCGGGGTTCCGGTGATCCGGTGAACTCGGATGATCAACGGCGAGATAGTAGTGGCGAAGTCGTGCAGATTTTCGATGGCGAAAAGGCAATGATGAAGTCTTTCTGATTTCCGCCGAAACAACAAATGCAACTCCGTAGCCTGCATGATCGTAGAATGACAGGTGATTGTGAATCGATTCTCATGTAGTATTCGAGTAGGACACAGTCAGAGGAATCGTGTTGTTTTCTCAAGCTGTCGGGTGTTGGCTTGTTGGACATGTTTCCTGAAACACTTTGGTTTGAAACAGTTGCATGTTCAGAGGCTAGCAGTGATGCCCAGCTGCTGCCCTTGCCTTCATATTCCCACGTTCGTGGGATTATCTACCGTTTGTTTGGGAAATTTCTCGGGCTTTTCGCCCACGTTCATTCCGCCCGAAATCTGAAACTGTCTTCTTGATTAGCTCTATAGCCCCAACACAATCAGACTCCACTCTCATGTTTAGTTGAGAGCAGTTTCAGGCCCACCTCGATGGCTTCCAAATTTTGTCAAATCTGCCTCCGGATATTGCTTGATTAGTAATCAACGAATCCATCTATATAGCTCATCAAGAAACAACATGTACTTGACGCTTGATGATGGCCTTGATATTGGACCCGTGCGGACGGCCGACGCGAGTAACTGGAAGTTCTCTGTACGCCAAGCCGTGCGGAGGACGAAATAATTAGAGAAACCACCGTTGGGACTGGACTATGCTGTCCATTGACGACTTCCTCCCCTGGTTCCTCGGCTTGCTCTTCCCCACCTCTCTTGAAGGACGACGCATACTTGGTCGCCGTGCTCGGCTGATGGGTGTGTGGGGACAGGATAAGGAACCCGGGCGTGCGAGTTACTCGTGCTCCATGGCCTAGGCCTTGGCCACCACGCCGTGTGCCAGCCAGCCCAGCATCCGCGGCGGCTCCAGCCGAAGGCGCGTACCCGCGTATAGCTGGTGTACCAAACAACGACCCCCCTGCTTGGAGATCGATCGAGGCACTCGATCCCTATTTATAGGTGCATTTGGTTTGATCAACGGGGCAACGGAGTCCATGTCGATCAGCCGCGTGCTTTCTAGAGTTCATGTCGAAGAAGAAGAGATCGATCAGAAGCGGTATAGGCCTGCGGCGCGGAGTGTGCTGTTATGGCTATGGGATTGGGTACCTCGTTGGCTGGGCTTTTTTACATATCTGCTAACCAAGGCGATAGATGGAAGGCCCAGTTTGGGTTAGCGAGGAAGGAAACGCTTCGACGCACGGACAAAACGAACCGTTTTGTCACTTGCCGGTGGCAGGTGGTGTAATTTGGACGAAACTCAGGGGCAACAAAAAACGGACCAACAAGAAACCTTTTTGCTTTTATTATTGTAAGATAGTATTGCAAGATAAATACCCGCAAGGCCGTAAACTGAAAAATATATTGTGAATGTGTAGAAAGTAAATTGCCGGAGCAAAAATTGTGGCGTGTCACATAAATCAACCTTCTTTAGCGTGTCCTCGAGGGGCTTCACAAGAAGGTGTGCAGCCCAGTCCTCCAACAACCGCTACAGAACACATACACTTGGGCTAGCAGAACATTGCGCCGATGTTGCCACCTTAACCGACTTTCTGGAGGCCTTCACGGCTTCACCTCCCTCGGGGTGATCTATATTTTGGATTTAATTCTGAAATTTTCTAATATTTCAACGATGTCATTTGTTTTGATTATACCGAGAGAAAACAAATCCTATTAATGATCTGACAAGAAAATGGTGTAGAAAGTCAATTACGGGGTTCATGTTTAAAATTGCAATACACCATATAATGTTCTTTTTTAAATTATAATCGTCAATCCGATTTTTTTTCCCACGTAAAGAAACTTTTTTGCAACTGAAATACTCAATGCAGCTCCTGTCTATTAGACCTACAAACATTGTTAGCACTAATCTTGATTCGTGTATCAGCATGTTTATTTCGTTTGTTTTTCAGTATTCGCGAAAATAAAAGAACACCATGCAGACAACAAGAGATACAGTATATATTCAAAAGAAACAACATCCAAATCTTTAAATCTTAGATGCACATCACTCACTTGGCTTGCCTCAAAGAGCAGTGGTCATCTCAAAAAGAGTCAAGAGTAGCTCGTAGATACACATATCAGATTTATTTTTTCTTGGCCAAACATTAGGGATCAAACCAATTCGGTTGTTCAATATACCGACAGAAAAATAGAGCAGGCCGGGCACCACAAGTCCGATGCAGTTTCTTACGCAGCCTCTCTGCGACGACGGCGGCCGGCCGTGCCGTCAATACACCTCATACTCCCTGGTGAGCCTGATTGAAAAATTGACATAAAAACCTCGCACATCGCTATGCTCGAGTCAGTCTGCAATTCCTATGTCCACTGACAAGAGAAGAGGCCGTGCCGCCGTGGATTCAGGAGCGAGCGCCAGTCTCAGACTATCGCCGGCCGCTGCCGCGTGGAGGCTCGTCGCAGGTGGATCCAAGCCGAGCGCAAGTGCACGGAGACTCAAACGCCTAGAGCGCTCTCGCGAGAGCCGCCGTCGAGGCATTGGGAGTCGCGCTGGGGCCAGCACTCCGTGCCGTCTTTCATCACCTCCTCCCTGCACGGTCGAGACCAGGGTACGCCCGACACAGTCCTTTGGCTGCATCTCTGGCGGACGTCGTGGTTGTTGCTAGGAAAAGATTTCGAAGAAGACGGTGCGCCGGAAGTTGACGCGCCATTCCGCAACTCGGCATGTTGTGCTCCTCTATGATCTTGATCGTTGCTTCTTCTCATTGGATTAAAAGGGAATCAACTGATTTGGAAACATTCATGTCTGCCTTGCTCCCCGGTACTCCTCTGGTTCCTCACCGCCTCCTCGAGCTCATCCACGTATGTGTCGACTCATACGCCCATGTCTTCTTCCGTCCCCGGAATCCTCCACCCTCTTTGCATCATCGACATGGAACGTGCCTACTACCGTTTTCTTCTGTTGCTGCTTTGTCCGGCTCCCCTCCTAATAAACGATCTTAACCCAGTCGGGTCGTTGCCCACTGTCGACGTCTCCTTTCCCGACCGCCCTTATGTGCCTGGAGCCGGCCCTCCATTGCCCTCTCTCCTTTTTGTGCCTCTTCTCCACCGCCACCTAATGCTCCACGTGCATCTCCAAGGTCGCCGGGGAGTGAGTCGGTCGAAGACGGTGTAAATATAGGCCGCCGTTATGTAGAAACTAAACAACACACATCATTCATGAACGTTGTTACTTGGTAAGCATAAATTGATAAATTTAAACAACACAACATTCATGTTGATCCAAGATGCAACTTTAACGTTCAAAGAACATGGGAATTTTACGTCAAATTCAAAGTACTACACGAACGTCCCCTGTCGGATTAGTGCAGTTCTAAACGCCAGGTGCAATAAACCAGGGTCACCCTATTATGTGAATTCCTTAATGGCCAGGAACCTTGATGCAAATATCAAATCAAAGGTATAAGGAAATTCCGGATGGGGAATTTTGCTCCCCGTCCCCAGGGACGCGGCTTGCCTACGCCCGCCGTTATGATACTCACCCCTCCCGTAATATATACACGCTCCTCATTGAAACTGAAGGGAATAGTCTCCTCCTCCAAGATGCAGAGTATGTCTACATCCAACCGGCAAATTACCGCCGGGAGTCCTCAAGCCGCCTCACCGTCATCACTGAGTACTTTGTCGACGTCAAACTATGCGCGCTTTGCAGCCTTGCCACGCTCTCAAAATCGCACCGCGACGAACGGAACCTACACACTGCGTGCGATGGCGTCAAGGACGATGCCTGGTCATGCGGCCTCAGCCTCATCTTCCCCCTCGCCGGCCGCCTGCCGCTCAAAAAGTCAAGCATAGCAGACATGTGAATGAAAGCGCACAGTCGGTCCGTCGTGTGCGCCGCCGGATCCACCTGAACCATGTGTGGTTCAAAGTTTCAAACGCACTCCCGACTCGCAGCTCGGCGGCCTCCTCGGGGTGCGTCGGAGCGCGACCTGGTGTTCTAGGCCCCGCCAGTGCTCAACGCTTCTAAAGTTCATACATCATCTGCAACTGCATGACGCCGGGCTTGACGCCTTGACCTATCGGGGCGGCGCACAGATGGTGGCACGCCCCAGGTGCAGGCAAGCCGTGTCCCGTCCCCAGTCCCTGCTTCTTCCTCAGCTGTTGGCACGCCATGGCTGCAGCTACACCTCGCCAGTTGCCAGTTGCCAACCCACCTCCATGTCATCTGCTCTCAACCTCCTTCATCTCCACATCCAGCCTTGGTTGCATCCCTCCAATAAATCGACATTAGCAGCGCTCTAACCTCCAAGCCAAAGTCAGTTACGCTAGCCTAGTATAAACCGCAGATGTGAGTCGCGGACTCGCGGTCATGTCGACAGACGGGCCGGCGGGGAATCAGCGCCACGGCGAGGCGCGACCGGCAAGGCTCTTTCTCCACGTACGTACGTACGTGTGTTGTGTGGTTTTGTTGGGAGCGATTTTCTATTGCGTGCGCGGGCGGGCGTGGGTGGGCCGCTGGTGGGCTCTTGATTTTTTCCGCGTTTGACTTCTACTTCTGCACGTTGTTTTCTAAATTTTCGGGAACAACTCCTGCGCGGGCCATCGCGTTCCAAACTTGATCGGCCTTGATCGGTTTTTGATTCTGAGATGAACTCTCTCACGTAAGGATAGAGCAGCGCCAGACGGACGGAGAGACAGACGGATGTGATTTTACAAGCGGACGGACAAGATATCACGACGCACCAAATCAAACCAAACGACGGAAACACTTTTGCTTTTATTATTAGGTATAGATTAATAACAAGGTTATGTCATTGGGTGAATGATGCAATGGACACACACCCAAATGAGCGTAGCATAAGATCAAGTCATTAAGTTCAATTTTCTATAAGCTTTCGATACATAGTTGCCTAAGTCCTTCGACCATGAGATCATGTAAATCACTTACACCGGAAGCAGGCCCGGCGCTGAGGCAGTGCCACCGGTGCGGACGCACCGGGCCCCTGATCGCTAGGGGCCTCACCCAGGTATGTTAATACGTATACTAATACAAGTGCAGGTGCAGCTCACGGTTTGGAAAGAAAAGAAATCCAATCAAAATCAGCTTACATGTACGCACACATCGATAAAGACAGGAAAACACATTGACTCACTCCTGCCGGGTCACGCGGAAATTTCGTACGCATCGTCTTCTTCTCTGGGCTCCTCCTTTTTTTTTAACAAGAGGTGGTATTTCATTAACGTGACACGTGACGGGTACATTTTGCATACAGGCCCTTTACAACACTTGCCCTAATGAACCTAGTATTTGAAGATAAGGCCTGCAACTTTATGAAAAACACCCCAAGACAAAAAAATGAAAAAGCAATCAGGACCTGGAGCACCACCGTCGATGCTCGCCGGCATCCTCAAAGCGTCGCCGCCAAGGAAAGGAGAGAAGGTGCTCGAACTCTTCCACCCGGCGAGAAACCACTCCCACTGGCAACCTCCTCGCCACCGGGAACGAATCACTTGGCGGCAGGGTGGCGTCGAGCTCCAGTAGGAAATGAAAATTGCCTTCATCCTGAAGGCAGAGAGGCAGCCGTCTCGTCGACTGCAGATGACAGCGGCCATGGCGGCAACTGTGTGATTGCACTTGAACAAGAACCACCGGAGATAGAGCTGGCTTCGTCCACTCGAAAGCTCCGCACCATCTCTTCTTCTCCCCTCGCCTCCATGGCCGTGCAGAGAAATAAATCGGATAGCGCATCACTTAAGCAGGTGCCACCACCGAATCCTATCCGCTCCGCTCTTCACAGGAGACAGCAAAGCCGTTCCCCCCTCGCCACCGAGGCCGGCCGGGGAACAAACCTTGCTGCAGTCTTCGTTGCGGGGCTCCTCTCCCCTGCCTCCACGGCCAGCCAAGAGGAGCAAAACAATCGTCGAACACCTGCAAAGAAAGAAGCAACTAGAGAGCCCTTTATTCATCACAAGGGGCTTCACCATCCAAGGCAAAACCGGCCTCCTCCACCATGGAAGCTCACCGGGAAGCTCGGATAGGAAACGCCTAGCACCGCTCTCAAGTGCTGGACCTAACCCCCTCCACCCGGAACCAGCAAAACCTCCATTGCTTCCCCTCCTCCCCTCACCACCACAGTAGGCCAGAAGGAAGAGCAGCAGCAGGAGAGCATCCCAGATCAAAGGGTGGGCGAAGCTGTCCTTATTCGCGGAGATCCCGTACCTGGTACTGCCCGCAGTCCGCTCCGACCACCGAAGCCCGACGCCGACGCAGCACGCCTGCCGGATGCACCAGTTTCGGCCAAGAAACACTGGCGCCCTACTCCAATCTACCGGCAAACAGCCGCAAAACAGAAAACTACCCCTATTCTCTACTCCGGCACCTCTCCTCCGCCATCTCCGGCCAGCAAAGCCGCCGGGGAGGGCTCGGGATCGGCCCGGCCGACCTTGGTCAGGGCTCAGGCGAAGAGATAAGGTTGGGGAGGGAAGGAGAGAAGAGCGGCCACTGTCTGGTCCTCTCGTCCGTCCGTTTCCACTGGAAATTGAGCTGGGCTCCTCCTTCAATTTTCCGTTCCCCAACCCCAATCACCGCCGTGACATCAACGATGGATAGAGTCCAAGATTATGTTAAATGATTAAATTTTAATTAAATTAAATATCAGAAATTTCCTCTATTGCTTGTGCATAGGGCCTTTTTTGGTCTTGCACCGGGCCCCTGATACGTTAGGGCCGGCCCTGACCGGAAGGGTACTTTGATTAAATCAAATGCCATTGCGTAAATGGGTGGTTATAAAGATGGGATTAAGTATTCGGAAAGTGTGAGTTGAAGCATATGGATCAATAGTGGGATTTGTCCATCCTGATGACGGATAGATATACTCTGGACCCTCTCGGTGGAATGTCGTCTGATTATCTTGCAAGCATATAATTGGATCATAATAAATGACATACCATGGTACGAGTAAAGAGTACTTGTCGGTAACGAGGTTGAACAAGGTATGGAGATACCGATGATCGAACCTCGGACAAGTAAAATATCACGTGACAAAGGGAATCGGCATCGTATGTAAATGGTTCAATCGATCACTAAGTCATCGTTGAATATGTGGGAGCCATTATGGATCTCCAGATCCTGCTATTGGCTATTGCTCGGAGAGGAGTCTCGACCATGTCTGCATAGTTCACGAACCGTAGGGTGACGCGCTTAAGGTTCGATGTCGCATAAGTAGATTCGGAATATGAGATGGAGACCGAAGTTTGTTCGGAGTCTCGGATGGGATCCAGGACATCACGAGGAGGTCCGGAATGGTCCGGAGAATAAGATTCATATAAGGGGAGTTGATTTCTAGGTTTTGGAAAAGTTCGGAATTTTTCCGGTGAAAGACCGGAAGGTTCTAGAAGGTTCCGGAGGGGTCCACCATGGGGCCCACGACCTAGGGGGCCCACATGGGATGGAGGGGTGCTGCCCAGCCCTAATGGGCCAGGCGCACCAAGCCTCAAGGCCCAGGCCGGCCACCCCTTAGGGTTTCCCCAAAACCCTAAGGGGGGGATCAACTTGGGGGGCAAGACTCCCCCCTCCCCCTTGTGCCGCCGGCCCTAGATGGGTTTGGGGTGCAGGGGGCCACCCCAGCCGACCCTCCCCCTATATAAAGAGGGGAGGGGGGAGGGGGCCGACCCCAACCATTGCCTCCTCCTCTGGTCGCCCCTCTCCTCCTCCATACGCTGCTCCGGCTTAGGCGAAGCCCTGCAGTTTTTCCTCCTCCACAACCACCACCACGCTGTCGTGCTGCTGGGTTTTGGGGGAGATCTACCACACCTCCGCTGCCCGCTGGAACGGGGAGAGGACGGGCTTCATCGACACCGTACGCACGACCGAGTACGGAAGTGCTGCCGGATTGCAGCACGGGATGATCGACTACACCAACAACGAGATCTAATCTCGTAGGCTTTGGAACTCTTCGAGGGTTAGTCTCACATGCATCTCGTTGCTTCGATCTTCATAGATTAGATCTTGGCTTTTCCTAGATTGGATCTTGGTTTTGTTCTTGTTCACGGTAGAAAATTTTTGTTTTCTATGCAACGAACCCTTCAGTGGTATCAGAACCATGTCTATGCATAGATCTGTTGCACGAGTAAAACACAATGGTTTTGTGGGCGTTGATGCTTTTGTTGCTTTAGTTTGTGTACTTTGCATCTTGCGGGGTGGTGGGATGAAGCGGCCCGGGCTAACTTTACATGACCGCGTCTCATGAGACTTGCTCCACGCTTGATATGCAACTTGTATTGCATAAGTGGCTTTGCGGGTGTCTATCTCTCCCACCATAGTGAAGATTCCAATTTGCACTTTCTATTGTCAACACTAGTATCACCGTTGTGGTTCATGTTCGTAGGTAGATTGGATCTTACTCGAAAACCCTAAACCACGTAAAATATGCAAACCAAATTAGAGGCGTCTAACTTGTTTTTGCAGGGTTTGGTGATGTGATATGGCCATGATGTGATGATGATTATATTTGATGTATGAGATGTTCATTGTTGTATTATGGCAACCGGCAGGAGCCGAATGGTTGTCTTTAATTTTTGTTAAGACCTGCGTGTCTATTCATCATGTAATAGCTTTATTTCAAGTAGTTGTTATAGTAGCTATAAGTGATGGACAACCATGAAGCGGCGCCATGGACCTTGGTGCAATGCTGGTAATGATGGAGATCATGTTCGTGTGCTTTGGAGATCAAAAGAACAAGGAGAAAGGCCATATCATATCACATATTATGAATTGCATGTGATGTTAATCCTTTATGCATCTTATCTTGCTTAGATCGCGACGGTAGAATTATAAGATGATCCCTCACATTAATATCAAGATAATAAAGTGTTCTCCCCTCGTATGCATGATGTCTACGTGTGCTTCTATTCTTGTAGACAGTGTTGGGCCTCCAAGAGCAGAGGTTTGTAGAACAGCAGCAAGTTTCCCTTAAGTGAATCACCCAAGGTTTATCGAACTCAGGGAGGTAGAGGTCAAAGATATTCCTCTCAAGCAACCCTGCAATTAAGATACAAGACGTCTCTTGTGTCCCCAACACACCTAATACACTTGTCAGATGTATAGGCGCACTAGTTCGGCGAAGAGATAGTGAAACGCAGGTGGTATAGATGAATATGAGTGGTAATAACAATCTGAAATAAATATGGCAGCAAGTAAACATGCAGTAGAACAGTAAGTAAGCGGTGTTTGCAGTATTGGAAACAAGGCCTAGGGATCCTACTTTCAGTAGTGGACACTCTCAACATTGATCACATAATAAATAAATAACTTCTCCTCACTTGTGCTACATATACTCTTGTTTGATAACAAACACCATTCATTGTGTAGGGCTACAAGAGCTCCCTCAAGCCGGAGTTAACAAGCTCCACAACATTCGGCATTCATATTTAAGTAACCTTTAGAGCATAATAGATCATTGCAATTTAGACCGAGTACTAACATAGCATACACATTGTCACCATTACACTATGAAAGGGGGAATAGATCACACCAATACTATCATAGTAATAGTTAACTCCATAATCTACAAGAGATTACAATCATAACCTACGCCAAGAACTATATGATGCACACACCGTCACCTTTACATCATGAAGGAGGAATCGACTACTTTAATAACATCACTAGAGTAGCACATAGATTAATAGTGATACAAAGCTCATCATATGGATCTCAATCGTGCAAAGCAGTTCATGAGATCATTGTATTGAGGTACATGAGAGAGATATTAACCACATAGCTACCGGTAGAGCCCTCAGCCTCGGGGGAGAACTACTCCCTCCTCATCGTAGGAGACAGCAGCGGCGATGAAGATGGCGGTGGTGTCGATGGAGATGACTCCGGGGGCAATTCCCCGTCCCGGCGGCGTGCCGGAACAGAGACTTCTGTCCCCCGAACTTGACTTCGCGATGGCGGCGGCTGCGTAACTTTTCTCGTCCCGTGGCTTATTCTTTTAGGGTTTTCGCGACGGAGGCTTTATATAGGCGGAAGGGCAGCCTCGGGGGAGTCCTGGTGGAGCCACACCATAGGGGGGCGCCCCCCCCCCCTTGGTCGCGCCGCCTTGTGGGGTGGGGCCCCCTGGCCCCTCTTCGGTGCTCTGGAAGCTTCCGGGAAAAATAAGATACTGGGCGTTGATTTCGTCCAATTCCGAGAATATTTCCTTTGTAGGATTTCTGAAACCAAAAACAGCACAAAACAGGAACTGGCACTTCGGCATCTCGTTAATAGGTTAGTTCCGTAAAATGCATCAAAACGATATAAAGTGTGAACAAAACATGTAGGTATTGTTATAAAACTAGCATGGAACATCAGAAATTATAGATACGTTGGAGACGTATCAATGCACCGTTGCTACAGTTCGTCATCTCGAAACATCTCGTGATGATCGGATGTGATAGATTCTACGTTCACATACAACGGGTGTAAGCCATGTTGCACACGCGGAAATACTTGGGTTTGCTTGACGAGCCTAGCATGTACAGACATGGCCTCGGGACAACGGAAACCGAAAGGTTGAACACGAGTCATATGGATGATATGATCAACATGTTGATGTTCACCATTGAAGCTACATCATGTCACGTGATGATCGGTTTTGGTGTAGTGGATGTGGATCGTGTACCACTTAACAACTATGAGGGATGTTGTATTAAGTGGGAGTTCATTAGTAATTAGATTAAAACATGAACTAATTATCATAAACATAGTCTTAGAAGTATTTTGAATTAATTTTGTAGTATTGGCATCCGTTTTCTACCATGCGCTAGTCTTGTAATTGAGATAGAAATACTGTTAAAATCTGACAAGAAACTTTACGGACTGGTACCGTATTGTTAAAGAATCAAGAAATGATTAAGTCCTATTGTAAACTTTTAGTAAACCTCACATTGTGGATTGAAAGAGCTATGGTTTCAATTAGTACCTAAAGTTATCTTGTCTCCGTGAAACTTGAAGTTCAAATCTGTTTGAAAAGTAAGGAGCTGAAAATTTAGTTTTCTGAAATAATCAAGGTATGAGATATATGTGATATCTAAGACCTTATTGCAAGATGATAGAATATAATTTGGTGAGACTACATAAACTCATAAGTTTTATGGGAATGTACGAAGGTTGAAGACGCAAGGCGTCCCAATCCTCCAACTAGTGGGGCACTAACGATATTCGCATATCCATGAAGTGATCGTCCTTAGTATGCACCGTTGCTAAGACTCGTCGTTTCGAAGCATCATGTGATGATCGGGTGTTATAGATTCTACGTGTGCATACAACGGGTGCAAGCCAGATTTGCACATGCGAATACTGAGGTTAAACTTTACGAGCCTAGAATGTACATACAAGGTCTCGGAAAGTCGTCATGATATAATGGATAAAATTCTGAGTGAAATTGTTCATCATATTACAAAGTTACTAATAGTGAAATCTAGAACACTTGTCATATGATGATCAAAGCTTCAAAGTAAAAACCTCAAAGTTATTGGTATTTGACCAATGGAATTAGAAGTTATTGAAGGTGAAGTGTTTTTCTGAGAATGAGGAAAGCTAAAAGAGAAACTACAAAAGATATTTTGGCAGAAAGAAAGAAAAGACTAGAAAGTCTAGCTCGGGTGTATATAAATGATATACATGTTATGGATGTATTCCTTGTTTGGTCACATAATGAAATTCTTGGGTATTTGTACCAGATTGGTTGGTATGAGATGTCATACAAGTACAACGCAATACAAGAATACGATGGCCTAAGTGACTCGATAAGGAATATGGTAATAATGCACGTCTGGAACATAATAAAGTGTTATTATGTTTGTCGTTGGCATTCTACCTAGCCCTTAGAATTTATAATAAAGAACTTAATAATTGTTATTTTGCTCTGGTCAAATGAAAATAATGAGTTGTTCAAATTATGACATTACTCCATGTACGATGGATAAGTTATTATAAATCTTAATGGTGAAACACACATACATAACACTAACGCTAAAATGCCATAAGGCAAATGATTTGAATTCCACTTATTTGTGGAACCGCCATTTAGGTCATGTTAGAAAGGAACGCATGAAGGAACTCCATGCAAATGGATTTTTGGAGTCATTTGATTTTTGAATCGTTTGGCGCTTGCAAATATTTTCTAAAAGGAATGACTAAAATACCGTTCTTAGGCCAAGAGTTGAACGGGCAACTGACTTAGTGGAAACATACATGAAGATATATGTGGTTCACTGGGCATAGTTGTGTGCGGGAGATTCTTCTACTTCGTCATGAAAACTTCCAACAATGAATTGAGTATATATATGTGGATATATTCGATAAGGAAGAAGTTTGAAACATTTGAATGGATTCAAATAAATTTCAACATGAAGTGGAAATTGATACGTCCCAAACGTATCTATAATTTCTTATGTTCCATGCTACTTTTATGATGATACTCACATGTTTTATACACATTATATGTCATTATTATGCATTTTCCGGCACTAACCTATTGACGAGATGCCGAAGAGCCGACTGTCGTTTTCTCGCTGTTTTGGTTTCGAAATCCTAGTAAGGAAATATTCTCGGAATTGGACGAAATCAACGCCCAGGGTCCTATTTTTCCACGAAGCTTCCAGAAGTCCGAAGAGGAAACGAAGTGGGGCCACGAGGTGGCGCCACACTAGGGCGGCACGGCCCAAGCCTTGGCCGCGCCGGCCTGTTGTGTGGGGCCCTCGTGTGGCCCCCTGACCTACCCTTCCACCTACATATAGCCTTCGTCGCGAAACCCCCAGTACCGAGAGCCACGATACGGAAAACCTTCCAGAGACGCAGCCGCCGCCAATCCCATCTCGGGGATTCAGGAGATCGCCTCCGGCACCCTGCCGGAGAGGGGAATCATCTCCCGGAGGACTCTTCATCGCCATGATCGCCTCCGGATCGATGTGTGAGTAGTTCACCCCCGGACCATGGGTCCATAGCAGTAGCTAGATGGTCGTCTTCTCCTAATTGTGCTATCATGTTCGATCTTGTGAGCTGCCTATCATGATCAAGATCGTTTATTTGTAATCCTACATGTTGTGTTTGTTGGGATCCGATGGATATTGAATACTATGTCAAGTTGATTATCAATCTATCATATATGAGTTGTTTATGTTCTTGCATGCTCTCCGTTGCTAGTAGAGGCTCGGACAAGTTGATACTTGTGACTCCAAGAGGGAGTATTTATGCTCGATAGTGGGTTCATGCCTCCATTAAATCTGGGACAGATGACAAAAAGTTCTAAGGTTGTGGATGTGCTGTTGCCACTAGGGATAAAACATCGATGCTTTGTCTAAGGATATTTGTGTTGATTACATTACGCACCATACTTAATGCAATTGTCCGTTGCTTGCAACTTAATACCGGAAGGGGTTCGGATGATAACCTGAAAGTGGACTTTTTAGGCATAGATGCATGCTGGATGGCGGTCTATGTACTTTGTCGTAGTGCCCTGATTAAATCTTATAGTACTCATCATGATATATGTATGTGCATTGTTATGCCTTCTTTATTTTTCAATTGCCCAACTGTAATTCGTTCACCCAACATGCTATTTATCTTATGGGAGAGACACCTCTAGTGAACTGTGGACCCCGGTCTATTCTTTACATCTGAAATACAATCTATCGCAATACTTGTTCTTTACTGTTCTTCGCAAACAATCATCTTCCACACAATACGGTTAATCCTTTGTTCACGGCAAGCCGGTGAGATTGACAACCTCACTGTTACGTTGGGGCAAAGTATTTTGGTTGTCTTGTGCAGGTTCCACGTTGGCGCCGGAATCACTGGTGTTGCGCCGCATTACATTTCGCCATCAACAACCTTCAACGTGCTTCTTGGCTCCTACTGGTTCGATAAACCTTGGTTTCTTACTGAGGGAAACTTGCTTCTATACGCATCATACCTTCCACTTGGGGTTCCCAACGGACGTGTGCTTTACGCGTATCAAGCTAAATTTCTGGCGCCGTTGCCGGGGAGATCAAGACACGCTGCAAGGGGAGTCTCCACTTCCAATCTCTTTACTTTGTTTTTGTCTTGCTTTATTTTATTTACTACTTTGTTTGCTGCACTTAAACAAAACACAAAAAAATTAGTTGCTAGCTTTACTTTATTTACTGTCTTGTTCTCTATATCAAAAACACAAAAAAATTAGTTACTTGCATTTACTTTATTTACCTTTTTCTTATTCCATCATGTTTCCTCCTAAGTTCACTCTGAAAAAAATACTGGTAGGACATGGGTCTATCATTGGAAGAGATAATATAGAAGAATTCTTCACCCATGTTAGTATGGATGAAGATTTTGAAGATATACCATTATTAAAATTTGCTCCTACTTATGAAAGTGCTTCTGCCTGTTTAGTACACATGTTGGAAACTAGATTTGTTAATCTTAATCCCATAATACAACATATGTTTCTTACACTTTCTGATATGGAGAGGGGAGAAAAGAGAAATTTTGTTTTAAAGGTCCTTGCTAGAGAATTTGAAGATATAGTTAAAGAAGCTAGAAAAGTTTTTATCAAGCTTAAGAGGCTTGGTATGTTCCCTGATTTTAAAAGAACACTTGAAAAGATGGACATGGATAGAATAAGGTACACTAGTAATGTTAATGATGGTAAGGAAATTAAAGCACCGATACCTAGTAAGCTCCTAGGAATGCATAAAGCTCTAGAAAATAATTATGCTTGGCTTGTTCCTGAAAATTTGTTTAATGAGAATAGTAAGCCTAAAAGCGTACAAAGAGGAGTTACTTATATAGACCAGATACAATGCATTATTGAGGCAACTCCCAACACCCCTGGTAATAATGTCGATGCTTCATCTCTTGATAATACTTGATTCACACTTTCTGCGCCTAGCTGAAAGGCGTTAAAGAAAAGCGCTTATGGGAGACAACCCATGTTTTTACTACAATAATTTTGTTTTATATTTGAGTCTTGGAAGTTTTTACTACTGTAGCAACCTCTCCTTATGTTTATTTTATTGCATTGTTGTGCCAAGTAAAGTCTTTGATAGTAAAGTCAATACTAGATTTGGATTACTGCGCAGAAACAGATTTCTTGCTGTCACGAATCTGGGCAGAATTCTCTGTAGGTAACTCAGAAAAATCTGCAAATTTACGTGCGTGATCCTCAGATATGTACGCAACTTTCATTCAATTTGAGCATTCTCATCTGAGCAAGTTAAGTGCCCCTGTAAAATTCGTCTTTACGGACTATTCTGTTTTGACAGATTCTGCCTTTTATTTCGCATTGCCTGTTTTGCTATGTTTGATGGATTTCTTTGTTCCATTAACTTTAAGTAGCTTTGTGCAATGTCCAGAAGTGTTAAGAATGATTATGTCACCTCTGAATATATGAATTTTCAATTATGCACTAACCCTCTAATGAGTTTGTTTTGATTTTGGTGTGGAGGAAGTTTTCAAGGGTCAAGAGAGGAGTATGATACAATATGATCAAGAAGAGTGAAAAGTCTAAGCTTGGGGATGCCCCCGTGGTTCATCCCTGCATATTTCAAGAAGACTCAAGCATCTAAGCTTGGGGATGCCCAAGGCATCCCCTTCTTCATCGACAACATTATCAGGTTCCTCTAGTGAAACTATATTTTTATTCAGTCACATCTTATGTGCTTTGCTTGGAGCGTCTGTTTGCTTTAGTTTTTGTTTTGTTTGAATAAAATTGGATCCCACAATCCTTTATACTGGAGATATTATGCTCCGCTGTTTCGTATGAACACATGTGTTCTTAGCTTTATTCTTAATGTTCATTGCGAAAGTTGAACTACCTCATTCATTGATATATGGTTGGAAACGGAAAATGCCGCATGTGGTAAATGGTATAATGTCTTGAATAATGTGATACTTGGCAATTGTTGTGCTCATATAGATCATGTTTAAGCTCTTGCATCATGTACCTTGCACCTATTAATGAATAACTACATAGAGCTTGTTAAAATTTGGTTTGCATGATTGGTCTCTCTAAGTCTTGATATTTTCTGGTTGAGGTGTTTGAACAAAAAGGAGATGATGTAAAGTCTTATAATGCTTACAATATGTTTATATGTGAGTCTTGCTGCACCGTTTTATACTTGAGTTTGCTTCAAACAACCTTGCTAGCCTAGCCTTGTATTGAGAGGGATTCTTCTCATGCATCCAAATCCTTGAGCCAAAAACCATGCCATTTGTGTCCACCATATCTACCTACCACATGGTATTTCTCTGCCATTCCAAAGTACATTACTTGAGTGTTACCTTTAAAATTCCATTCTTTGCCTTTGCAATATATAGCTCATGGGACAAATAGCCTTAAAAACTATTGTGGTGAAGAATATGTACTTATGTGTCTTATTTCTTAATAAGTTGCTTGTTGTGTGGTAACCATGTTTCTGGGGACGCCATCAACTTTTACCTTTGTTGAATATCATGTGAGTTGCTATGCATGTTCGTCTTGTCTGAAGTAAGGGAGATTTTCATGATCAAATGGTTTGAGTATGCATATTGTTAGAGAAGAACATTGGGCCGCTAACTAAAACCATGAATCATGGTGGAAGTTTCAGTTTGGACACAAATCCTCAATCTCTTATGAGAAATATTAAATGTTGTTGAATGCTTAAGCATTAAAAGAGGAGTCCATTATCTGTTGTCTATGCTGTCCCGGTATGGGTGTCTAAGTTGAGAATGATCAAAAGCGAGAAATCCAATGCGAACCTTCTCCTTAGACCCTTGTACAGGCGGCATAGAGGTACCCCTTTGTGACACTTGGTTGAAACATATGTTATGCAATGATAATCCGTGTTAATCCAAGCTAATTAGGACAAGGTGCGGGCACTATTGGTATACTATGCATGAGGCTTGCAACTTATAAGATATCTTATACATAACTCATATGATTTATTACTACCGTTGACAAAATTGTTTCTTGTTTTCAAAATAAAAGCTCTAGCACAAAAATAGTAATCCATGCTTCCTTCTGCGAAGGGCCATTCTTCTACTTTATTGTTGAGTCAGTTTACCTATTCTTTCTATCTTAGAAGCAAACACTTGTATCAACTGTGTGCATTGATTCTTACATGTTTACCTATTGCACTTGTTATATTACTTTGTGTTGACAATTATCCATGAGATATACATGTTGAAGTTGAAAGCAACCGCTGAAACTTATATCTTCCTTTGTGTTGTTTCAAAGCTTTCTACTAAGAATTTATTGCTTATGAGTTAACTCTTATGCAAGACTTATTGATGCTTGTCTTGAAAGTACTATTCATGAAAAGTCTTTGCTATATGATTCATTTGTTTACTCATTATCTTCATCATTGCTTCGAATCGCTGCATTCATCTCATGTGCTTTACAATAGTATTGATCAAGATTATGATAGCATGTCACTTCAGAAATTATCTTTGTTATCGTTTACCTACTCGAGGGCGAGTAGGAACTAAGCTTGGGGTGTAGGATAACGTTGCATAGAAAACAAAAATTTTCCTACCGCGAACACGCAATCCAAGCCAAGATGCAATCTAGAAGACGGTAGCAACGAGAGGGTATCGAGTCTCACCCTTGAAGAGATTCCAAAGCCTACAAGATGAGGCTCTTGTTGCTGCGGTAGACGTTCACTTGCCGCTTGCAAAAGCGCGTAGAAG
>NC_061508.1:215010369-215030209 GCF_022539505.1 Lolium rigidum | reverse complement strand
ATTTCACGGTTTGGTGTAGTACGTGGTGCTTTGATATGTTGTGTTGGTAGTTCTTATAATACATCTTTTGAGATAAAAGGCAAATAGAGGGTCTAAAATAGAGATCTGAGGTTAATCCACATCACCAAAATTATCTAATCCGTATGATTTTGGTGGGATCTAATTATAACGGCTGAGATTAAGAGATTTATGTTCACGTAAATATATACAAACATATTGTTTGTCACGTACATGCCCATACGGTGCAAACTTCTAACTAGCCATGTACATATGTCACGTGGACAAGACAAACACCTTATCAACTAGACTATATACATGTAATACGTAATTGACTAGATCGCAGGAACAAAGAGTTCTAACCAATCACGTACCTTCAATTAAAAAAGGAAAAAAAAAATCAATCACCTAGATTTAACATAACATCCAACAACCACGTGATTTTTTTCCGGGCAAACCATGTAATTTCGATTGAATTTTTTTGCACCGATGCAATCTGTCCTAGGTACATACTGTTAAGAATATGTTAGCGTTAAATCTAGGCTAACTAGGCAGTTAGCATATCCATTAGGGAAACTACATAGCAGTTAGAATGTAGCGTTATCCAAACGCTGCATGTATTGAACTTTCTATCTCTGTTTCTTCTCACGTTACCAGCACTTGTTCTGCCAAAAGCGAGTAGGCCACCAGAGAGAACGGAGAAAAGGTGAGAAAAAGAGATGGCTTCCCTGCCGTCTTCGGCTTTTGCCTTTGCACGTTTTGTAGCCAGAGAGCACCGCCGCCCACGGTTTACTCGACGGAACTTTGGTCTGGCTGCCACTCACCGCCAGAGTTTTGGACCGGCCACCGCTGCTCGTCGCCGGAACTTTGGCCGGAACTTCGGGCGCCGCCACCAACGTTGCCTGAACCACAATGGTGGCCTCTGCCACCGCATGGCACCTCTTGTCGCCCCTCGCCGTCGCTACGGTCCAGGTGCCGGCCTCCGCCGCCGCCACAACCAGGGCCAGCACCGTGGTCATCGCTGGGTACAGCGTGAGACCGCCGCTGCCATGCCGGAGGCCATGCACGAAGCAGTTGCCGGTGCGACAGAGGTCGCCGCCATACCAGAAGATGTTGCTATTTCGCCGCTTGTCGCTGCGCCGGAGCGCGAAGACGAGGATGCTGCCTCCAACATATCGACGGACGTCAAAGACCTGCTGCCTCCTCCGCCCGCCTTCACCGTCCCTCCCATGGACTGGCTGCTGGGCGGACCTAGCGCGGGGTGGCTCGTGGACGAGCCCGAGCACAACTTCAGCGACGAGGAAGACGAGGCAACGCCTCCGCTGCAGTACTACCTGCGCCATGCGTACGGCCCTTGTCTCCCGTCTCCGACGCCCTCCGACGAGGACCCGGCGCACTTCGCTCCGCGGGGCTACGCCCCGTGACGGAGGTCTTCGAACCGCCGGCTGCGGCTCTAGTGGATGCGCTCCCGTCGGGCTCACCACCAACCTTCAGATTGAGATGGAGGAGAACGAGGTCGTGGTAACCGCTCGCGCCCGCCCGCTCGTCGTCGACCTCAACCACCCAGCGGCAGAAGAAACGGAGGAGGAGAACGAGGACGCGCCGCCGGCTTCGTCCCTTGCCCTCCCCACGCTCTCGCCGGAGGCCAGGGTGCTCCTCCGCCGCTTCACCTCGGCCATGGCAGCCTGCCCTGCAGGCATCCGCAGAGGGACTTGGTCCCCCAAGGCCCTCGGCCTCACCGGCCGTGTCGCAGAGCTCCACCTCAACGAGGCCGCCCATCACTCCTCCTCATCAGCGGAGGGGCCGAGCCTCAGGGTGCAAGTGGGACAACAAGCGGGGGCCCGCATATGTGCCGCATGGGCCCGCAATGGGTAAACAGGATGCCGCAACAGCCTGCAAACACTGAACGCATTAAAGTGGGCCCCCGCCTAGCGCCGCGCCATTGCATCGCGCTCCTCCGCCTCCACCTCGCAGCCCCCTCCATCGCCGTCGCCAAGCAGAACCACGCGCGCGCGCTGCCGCGCTCCGTGCGGCCGGCGTGCCCCTCTCCCACCCTCTCCTCGCCAAGCACCTCCTCTTCCACCTCGCCTCCCTCCGCGCCGGCGCCGGCGCCGGCGCCGCCCCGCTCCGCTACGCCGTCGCCATCCTCACCCGCCTCCTCCCGGAACCCGACCCCTTCTCCCTCAACACCGTGCTCCGCATCGCCGCGTCCCGCCCCCGCGTCGCGCTCGAGCTCCACCGCCGCCGCCTCGCGCCGCCCGACACGCACACCTACCCGCCGCTGCTCCAGGCCTGCGCGCGCCTCCTCTCCCTCCGCTACGGGGAGAGCCTCCACGCCGAGGCCGCCAAGAACGGCCTCGCGGCGCTCGTCTTCGTCAAGAACTCCCTCGTCCACCTCTACGGCGCGTGCGGCCTGTTCGAGAGCGCCCACAGGGTGTTCGACGAAATCCCGCTTCTGCACCGGAACCTCGGCGCCGAGCGCGGTGAGGGCCTCGATGAGGACGGCGGTCTGGATGGTCATGTGGAGGGAGCCCGAGATCCGGGAGCGGGGAGCCCTTGAAGGGCTGCGCGGGGCCGAACTCGGCGTGGCAGGCCATGAGGCCGGGCATCTCGGGGCGGCCGAAGTCGTCCTGGGAGAGATGCTTGACCTTGTACTCCCGCCCCGACGAGGTCTTCTCCACAGAGAGCGCCATGGCTGGGAAGGGGTTGGTAGCTCCACCACATCTGCAGGACATGCGGGCTCGTAAGTGGGCCTTTTGACTCGCCGCTTAATCCAACTTAATTAATCGTATCTACTGCGGGCGTCCGCGCACGGTTATTTGAGGAGCGGGCTGTGGGCCGCCGCAGACAGCCCACGTCCGTTTGCACCCTGAGCCGAGCCGCTGCTAAAGTAGTACTATACAGGCGCTGGTTAGGAGAAGAAGGAGGTAGAGGATAAGGTGAGGAGGACGATGGGATTTATTTTCCCCAAGTCGCTCCTCCCAGACTCCCAGTCCCTATTTCTCTATGCTGATCCAGCGAGTCCACTAGATGTGTCTATTAGAAGTCACAAGTATGTAATGTGCCATGTTATTAATATATTTACCTCTAGCATATTATAACATGTTATTTGGTACAACAATTTTATCCCGCGCTCTAAATTTATCCACGTTCAAATTGTTCCTCGACAACAAATTTGTTGTTTACCAAAATAAATTTTACTATCAAGTAAAATCAATTAAATGCATGATCATACATGCAGGAAAAATGGGTGACATCAGTAAAAAAGAATTCCAAGAACTACAACTTGATGAAAGTAACTATCTATCATGGGCCATGGATATGAAAATAAATTTAAATGGTCATGGCCTTGGTCCCGTGATTATCACACCCCCCGAAAATACTCCAGAAATACCCCAAGTGGCAAAGTATGTGGCATTACATTTCATAAGGCACCACCTCCATCCCGATTTAAAAAATGAATATTTGATGGAGGAGGTGAAGGAGATATGCCCTAGAGGCAATAATAAAGTGGTTATTATTTATATCTTTATGTTTATGATAAATGTTTATATATCATGCTATAATTGTATTAACCGAAACATTAGTACATGTGTGATATGCAGACAACAAAGAAGTCCCTAGTATGCCTCTTAACTAGCTTGTTGATTAATGGATGATTAGTTTCATAATCATGAACATTGGATGTTATTAATAACAAGGTTATATCATTGTATGAATGATGTAATGGACACACCCAATTAAGCGTAGCATAAGATCTCGTCATTAAGTTATTTGCTATAAGCTTTCGATACATAGTTACCTAGTCCTTATGACCATGAGATCATGTAAATCACTTATACCGGAAAGGTACTTTGATTACACCAAACGCCACTCGCGTAAAAGGGTGGTTATAAAGGTGGGATTAAGTATCCGGAAAGTATGAGTTGAGGCATATGGATCAACGAGTGGGATTTGTCCATCCCGATGACGGATAGATATACTCCGGGCCCTCTCGGTGGAATGTCGTCTAATGTCTTGCAAGCATATGAATGAGTTCATAAGAGACCACATACCACGGTACGAGTAAAGAGTACTTGTCGGAGACGAGGTTGAACAAGGTATAGAGTGATACCGAAGATCAAACCTCGGACAAGTAAAATATCGCGTGACAAAGGGAATTGGTATTGTATGTGAATGGTTCATTCGATCACTAAAGTCATCGTTGAAAATGTGGGAGCCATTATGGATCTCCGGATCCCGCTATTGGTTATTGGTCGGAGTGAGTACTCAACCATGTCCGCATAGTTCACGAACCGTAGGGTGACACACTTAAAGTTGGATGTTGAAATGGTAGAACTTGAATATGGAATGGAGTTCGAATATTTGTTCGGAGTCCCGGATGAGATCCCGGACATCACGAGGAGTTCCGAATGGTCCGGAGAATAAGATTCATATATAGGATGTCATTTTATGTGAATTAAAATGATCCGGAAGGTTCTATGGAAGGTTCTAGAAAAGTCCGGAAGAAACCACCAAGAAAGGTGGAGTCCACATGGGACTCCACCTCCATGGCCGGCCAACCCTAGTGGGGGTGGAGTCCCAAGTGGAATCCCCCTTAGGGGGCCGGCCACCCCATATGGGAGGTGGAACTCCCACCTCTAGTGGGAGTCCTAGCTTGGGTAGGTTTCCCCACCATATGGAAGGTTTTTGGTTCGGGTCTTATTCGAAGACTTGGAGACCAACACTTGGGGTTCCACCTATATAATGAGGGGCCAAGGGGAGGGGGCCGGCCACCCAAGAACCACAAGGTGGCCGCACCCCTATAGTGGCCGGCGCCCCCTCTCCCCAAACCCTAGCGGCCTCTCTCCTCCATCACGTCCCGCACGCTTAGCGAAGCTCCGTCGAACTTCTCCACCACCACCAACACCACGCCGTCGTGCTGTCGGATTCAAGAGGAGCTACTACTTCCGCTGCCCGCTGGAACGGGGAGGTGGACGTCGTCTTCATCAACAACCGAACGTGTGACCGAGTACAGAGGTGCTGCCCATTCGTGGCGCCGGAAGCGATCGTGATCAAGATCTTCTACGCGCTTTTGCAAGCGGCAAGTGATCGTCTACCGCAGCAACAAGAGCCTCATCTTGTAGGCTTTGGAATCTCTTCAAGAGTGAGACTCGATACCCCCTCGTTGCTACCGTCTTCTAGAGATTGCATCTTGGCTTGGATTGCGTGTTCGTGGTAGGAAATTTTTTGTTTTCTATGCAACGAATTCCCACAGTGGTATCAGAGCCGTGTCTATGCATAGATGGTTGCACGAGTAGAACACAATGGTTTTGTGGGCGTTGATGCTCTTGTTATCTTTAGTTTGAGTACTTTGCATCTTTGTGGCATAGTGAGATGAAGCGGCTCGGACTAACTTTACATGACCGCGTTCATGAGACTTGTTCCTCGTTCGACATGCAACTTGTATTGCATAAGAAGCTTTGCGGGTGTCTGTCTCTCCTACTATAGTGAAGATTCAATTTACTCTTCTATTGAAAACATTAGTATCAACGTTGTGGTTCATGTTCGTAGGTAGATTAGATCTCTCTCGAAAACCCTAAACCACGTAAAATATGCAAACCAAATTAGAGACGTCTAACTTGTTTTTGCAGGGTTTGGTAATGTGATATGGCCATGATATGATGATGAATATGTATGAGATGATCATTATTGTATTATGGCAACCGGCAGGAGCCTTATGGTTGTCTTTAATTTTTCATGTTGAGTAGTATTTCAAAGTAGTTGTAATAGTTGCTACATGAGGTGAACAACCATGAAGACGGCGCCATGAACCTTGACGCTACGCCGACGATGATGGAAATCATGCCCGAAGATGATGGAGATCATGTCCGCGCTTTGGAGATGAAGATCAAAGGCGCAAAGACAAAAGGGCCATATCATATCACATATGAACTGCATGTGATGTTAATCCTTTATGCATCTTATTTTGCTTAGATCGCAACGGTAGCATTATAAGATGATCCCTCACATTAATATCAAGATAATAAAGTGTTCTCCCCTCGTATGCACCGTTGTACAGTTCGTCGTTTCGAAGCATCTCGTGATGATCGGATGTGATAGATTCAACGATTCACATACAACGGGTGTAAGCCATGTTGCACACGCGGAATACTTGGGTTTGCTTGACGAGCCTAGCATGTACAGACATGGTCTCGGGACAACGGAAACCGAAAGGTTGAACACGAGTCATATGGATGATATGATCAACATGTTGATGTTCACCATTGAAGCTACATCATCTCACGTGATGATCGGTTTTTGGTGTAGTGAATTTGGATCGTGTACCACTTAACAACTATGAGGGATGTTGTATTAAGTGGGAGTTCATTAGTAATTAGATTAAAACATGAACTAATTATCATAAACATAGTCTGAGTAGTATTTTGAATTAATTTTGTAGTATTGGCGTCCGTTTTCTACCATGCGCTAGTCTTGTTATTGAGATAGAAATACTGTTAAAACCTGACAAGAAACTTTACGGATTAGTACCGTATTGTTAAAGAATCAAGAATTGATTAAGTCCTATTGCAAACTTTTAGTAAACCTCACATTGTTGATTCAAAGAGCTAAGGTTTCAATTAGTACCTAAAGTTATCTTGTCTCCATCAAACTTGAATTTCAAATTTGTTTGAAAAGTAAGGAGCTGAAAATTTAGTTTTCAGAAATAATCAAGGTATGAGATATATGTGATATCTAAGACCTTATTGCAAGATGATAGAATATATTTTGGTGAGACTACATAAACTCATAAGTTTTATGGGAATGTATGAAGGTTGAAGACGCCAGGCGTCACAATCCTCCAACTATTGGGGCACGAACAATATTCGCATATCCATGAAGTTATCATCCTTAGTATGCACCGTTGCTAAGACTCGTCGTATCGAAGCATCACGTGATGATCGGGTGTTATAGATTCTACGTGTGCTTACAACGGGTGCAAGCCAGATTTGCACATGCAAATACTAAGGTTAAACTTTATGAGCCTAGCATGTACAGACATGGTCTCAGAAAGTTGTCATGAATTGATGGATAAAATTATGAGTGAAATTGTTTATCATATTACAAAGTTACTAATAGTGAAATCTAGAACACTTTGATCATATGATGATCAACTTCAAAATAAGAACCTCAAGGTTATTGGTATTAGACCAACAAACCTAGAAGTTATTAATGTTGAAGTGTTTTTCTGAATAAAGAGGAAAGCTAAAAGAGAAACTGCAAAAGATATTTTGGCAGAAAGAAAGAAAAGACTAGAAAGTCTAGCTCAGGTGTATATAAATGATATACATGTTATGGTTGTTTTCCTAGTTAGGTCACACTATGAAATTCTTGGGTATTATTACTATATTATTTGGTATGAAGTGTCATACAAAACAACGCAATACAAGAATACAATGGCCTAAGTGACTGACAAGGAATATGATAGAAATGCACGTCTGGAACAAAATAAAGTGTTATTATGTTCGTCGTTGGCATTCTATCTGGCCCTTAGAATTTATAATAAAGAACTTAATAATTGTTATTTTGCTCTGGTCAAATGAAAACAATGAGTTGTTCAAATTATGACATTACTCCATATATGATGGATAAGTTATTATAAATCTTAATGGTGAAACACACATACATAACACTGACGCCAAAATGCCATAAGGCAAATGATTTGAATTCCACTTATTTGTGGAACCGCCATTTAGGTCATGTTAGAAAGGAACGCATGAAGGAACTCCATGCAAATGGATTTTGGAGTCATTTGATTTTTGAATCATTTGGCGCTTGCAAATCTTTTCTAAAGAGAAATGATTAAAATGCCGTTCATAGGCCAAGAGTTGAACGGGCAACTAACTTAGTGAAAAATACATGATGATGTATGTGGTTCACTGGGCATAGTTGTGTGCGGGAGATTCTTCTACTTCATGAAAACTTTCAACAATGAATTGAGTATATATATGTGGATATATTCAATAAGGAAGAAGTTTGAAACATTTGAATGGATTCAAATAAATTTCAGCATGAAGTGGAAATCATCGTAATAGAAAAGTCAAATACCTATGATTGGATCATGGTGAAAATATTTGAATTACGAGTTTTAGCGAACATCTAAGAGAGTCATGAAATTGTTCTACAACTCACATTTCTTGGAGCATCATAATGATGATATAGTATCCAAGAGATGTATCCAAGCCTTGTTGGATTAATGATGAGATAAAATATTATGACGCCATTATATTTTTGTGGATTATGCTTTAGTGACTACCGCTTTTACACTGAATAGAGCATCATCATGATCCGTAGAAATGACACCATACGAGTTATGGCATGGGTATAAACCCTAATAGTCCTTTCTTTAAATTTTGGTCTAAAAGTTAACAACCAAAATCGGATGAATGTCTTTGTTGGTTATCCCAGAGAATTGATTGGGAATTCTTCCCACTATGGAGGCAAAGACAAAAGTGTTTGTCAATGTTTCTTATTTCCAAGAAATTGTTTCTAGTGAAGTATTTGAGTGGGAGGACAATATAATTTGATAAGGTTTATGAACCCGAGCATAATGATCGAGTAGCGCGAGCATCGGAATTGGTTTCGGAAGTGGCCACGACGATCATGGCTCCCATGACTACAAAGTGTTTTAGCCATGGAGATCGAAGTACATATTGAACCTTGTAGGTATGGTTTACTTTGTGATCAAATAAATGATTTGTGGACAAAGCATTGATTTTGAACAATGATAAACCAACTACAAACAAACAAGTTATGATGGGCCCTGACTCCGTTAAAATGGCCATACGCCATGAAATCCATAATAGATGAATACTTTTTGAAAGTAAATGGATCTATAGACTTGGATGAAATATCCTTAAAGAAGCTCGACTTGTCGAAAAATTGTTTACGACAAAGTTCAAAGAGTTGACTACGATAAGATTAGATCTTCCGTAGCAATGCTTATAGTCTATGTGGATTATTCTAGTAATCACTACATATTTCTTTTATGAGATATGCTAGTAGGATGGCAAAATACACTACTTAACAGAAGTATGTATACAAGATACAACCAATTGTTTTGCTAGTCCGTAAAATACTAGATAGGTATACGAACTTCAATTGGATGAAGTGAGTATTACGGAGTTGGAATCTTCACCAGATGAAATAGTCAAAGAGTTTTTGATTTCATCAGAAATGATGAAGAGGCTTGCATTTGCAAGAAATTAAGTGGGAGCGTTGAGACATATTTATAATACTTTATGTAGATGACATATAGTTGGTTATAAATAATGTAATTATATACTTGATTAAAATGTTTCATTGAAAATTAACTTCAATGAAAGGATATGGACTAAAACATATTTAGTGTCAAGATCTATGAAGATAGATTGAAACACATAATAAGTTTAAGTCAAAGTACATAGAATGGATATTGAAATAGTTCAATATAGAAATATTAAGAAAATGTTCTTGTCATGTGAAGGTTTAACAAAACTTGAGTGTATCTGACACTCGATGAGTAAAAACACATGAGTGATTTTAGATCACGAATAATATGTACCAAATCAGATATCTTGTGCTCTAAAATGTTATGAGCATATACCGGAATGATTCATGAGATGATCATTGGACGACAGTAAGAATATCCTTGAGTACTTTAGAAGAACCAAGGATATATATATAGTTTTGTATGGAGAAATGACAAACAAATCGCTGTAAGGTGATTACACCGATATTTGTTTTGTCACATATAAAAATAAAATTTCAATCTCAAATTAGACTAAGTGTTGTTTTTAAACGTAGCACAATGAGCTAGAAGTTGTCTATGCTAGATTTAGAAGAGTTCTAAATATTGTGACGGATTCTACAAAAGAAGGCAGAATATGTCATTGTTTTGACAAATGACAAAGGATGTTAAAGTCAAGAGGTTCTTTGAGAACTTGGTGTAGTTCGACAGAGTCAGAATTTTGAAGCTATATTGTGTGTGACAATATTAGTGACATATTTCAGGCAGCGGAATTAAGGTTCCACCAGAAGATCAAACATATTTAATACCGACTCATTTGGAAATGAGTGATGCGTTGAGACGCAAATGAATTACAAAATACATACGTTTCTGAGCGTGTCAGATCCGTTGACTAAAAACCTCTCCCGTGAGTAATACATGATAAAGCACCGGAAGGCTAAGGTGTTATATCTTTACAAATGTAAACTAGATTATTGACTCTAGTGCAAGTGGGAGACTGAAGGAGATATGCCCTAGAGGCAATAATAATGTGGTTATTATTTATATCTTTATGTTTATGATAAATGTTTATATATCATGCTATAATTGTATTAACCAAAACATTAGTACATGTGTGATATGCAGACAACAAAGAAGTCCCTAGTATGCCTCTTAACTAGCTTGTTGATTAATGGATGATTAGTTTCATAATCATGAACATTGGATGTTATTAATAACAAGGTTATATCATTGTATGAATGATGTAATGGACACACCCAATTAAGCGTAGCATAAGATCTCGTCATTAAGTTATTTGCTATAAGCTTTCGATACATAGTTACCTAGTCCTTATGACCATGAGATCATGTAAATCACTTATACCGGAAAGGTACTTTGATTACACCAAACGCCACTGCGTAAAAGGGTGGTTATAAAGGTGGGATTAAGTATCCGGAAAGTATGAGTTGAGGCATATGGATCAACGATGGGATTTGTCCATCCCGATGACGGATAGATATACTCTGGGCCCTCTCGGTGGAATGTCGTCTAATGTCTTGCAAGCATATGAATGAGTTCATAAGAGACCACATACCACGGTACGAGTAAAGAGTACTTGTCAGGAGACGAGGTTGAACAAGGTATAGAGTGATACCGAAGATCAAACCTCGGACAAATAAAATATCGCGTGACAAAGGGAATTGGTATTGTATGTGAATGGTTCATTCGATCACTAAAGTCATCGTTGAAAATGTGGGAGCCATTATGGATCTCCAGATCCCGCTATTGGTTATTGGTCGGAGTGAGTACTCAACCATGTCCGCATAGTTCACGAACCGTAGGGTGACACACTTAAAGTTGGATGTTGAAATGGTAGAACTTGAATATGGAATGGAGTTCGAATATTTGTTCGGAGTCCCGGATGAGATCCCGGACATCACGAGGAGTTCCGGAATGGTCCGGAGAATAAGATTCATATATAGGATGTCATTTTATGTGAATTAAAATGATCCGGAAGGTTCTATGGAAGGTTCTAGAAAAGTCCGGAAGAAACCACCAAGGAAGGTGGAGTCCACATGGGACTCCACCTCCATGGCCGGCCAACCCTAGTGGGGGTGGAGTCCCAAGTGGAATCCCCCTTAGGGGGCCGGCCACCCCCCATATGGGAGGTGGAACTCCCACCTCTAGTGGGAGTCCTAGCTTGGGTAGGTTTCCCCACCATATGGAAGGTTTTTGGTTCGGGTCTTATTCGAAGACTTGGAGACCAACACTTGGGGTTCCACCTATATAATGAGGGGCCAAGGGGAGGGGGCCGGCCACCCAAGAACCACAAGGTGGCCGCACCCCTATAGTGGCTGGCGCCCCCTCTCCCCAAACCCTAGCGGCCTCTCTCCTCCATCACGTCCCGCACGCTTAGCGAAGCTCCACCGGACTTCTCCACCACCACCGACACCACGCCGTCGTGCTGTTGGATTCAAGAGGAGCTACTACTTCCGCTGCCCGCTGGAACGGGGAGGTGGACGTCGTCTTCATCAACAACCGAACGTGTGACCGAGTACGGAGGTGCTGCCCGTTCGTGGCGCCGGAAGCGATCGTGATCAAGATCTTCTACGCGCTTTTGCAAGCGGCAAGTGATCGTCTACCGCAGCAACAAGAGCCTCATCTTGTAGGCTTTGGAATCTCTTCAAGGGTGAGACTCGATACCCCCTCGTTGCTACCATCTTCTAGATTGCATCTTGGCTTGGATTGCGTGTTCGTGGTAGGAAAATTTTTGTTTTCTATGCAACGAATTCTACAGGAGGATCCACTTGCTTTATGGAACTCCCTCAAGGAGAGATATGACCAACAAAGAGCGGTTATGTTGCCGGAAGCCAAGAGAGAATGGTCTCTCGTAAGGTTCTAGGACTTTAAGTCCGCTGCGGCATATAATTCTGCCGTGCATAAAGTTAACTCCAAACTGAGATTTTGCAACAAGCAAGTTTCAGATGAAGATTTAATCAAGAAAACCTTATGCACTTTCCATCCCTCGATGAGGATATTGCAACAGCAATATCGTCAACACAAATACACGAAGTATTCTGAGGTTATATACACATTACTTCAGGCCGAGAAGCATGATGAGCTTCTCATGAAAAATCACAATGATCGCCCAACGGGTGCCATGCCGATCCCTGAAGCACATGCTAATGCTCATTTTACTAATAAATTCGGAAACCGTAAAAGGAACTTCCGAAAATTCAAGGGAAAGTGGAAAAACAATGGTCAAAAGATTAATGGTCAATTTAAGGGGAAAGGTCATTTTAAGAGAAATGATCAAAATGACAACTCTCAAACTTGTCAAAGGTGTGGATGTGCGAATCATCGTACAAATAAATGTCGTATTCCCAAGCACCTAGTGGATCTATACATGAAGTATGGAGGAAAAGGGAAGCAAGTTCATGGAAATAAGGCTGAAGCTCACTTCAATGCCATTGAAGACAACCCTCAAGCTAGTCCTTCTCAAAGTGCTATTGAAGAATTCAAGCCAAAGGACAACATCATCCTCGATGAAGACATGCTTGTGGACTACACCCAAGATGTTTTTGGAGACCTCAATTGGTCTCCTAAACAATTGATGTCACTTAGCTATTTAAATACTACGATATGTTATATATTGTATAACAATAAGTAGAATAAAGTCTTTCAGACTACATGTATTGTATTATGTGAATCATACATAATATTGTAATGTATTTATATTTCAAATTTGTAATATAAATACCATGTATGTAATTTGATGAATATATGAATAAGATAAATTTATTCTAAAATATTCTCTTTCTATTTTTAGAAATTTTACGGGAAAAAGAAAATCGATGGAAAAAGAATTATGTTCAGTGGATAGTGCTACCACTAATACAATTTTAAGGGAAACTAAATACTTCCAAACTCTCACTAAGAGAAAGGAAGATGTTATGACTATAACCGGGAGTAACAAAACAATAATTGGTTCAGGAAGAGCCACATTCACACTTCCTATCGGTACTACTATTATAATTCAGAATGCACTCTTGTATCCTGAATCAACACGTACCCTTATAAGTTTCAAAAATATCCGATCAAATGATTTCCATCTTAAAACTGTTAAGATGGATAAGAAAAAATATTTGCTTTTAACAAAAAGCGACGGATATGAGGAACAAACTCTCGAAAAATTCCCTTAATTTTCTTCTGGATTATACTTTACATACATTAAACCCGTACTTTATGTTGCGTACAAAATAATTTTTCAAAATCTTGATAAATTCAAGACTTGGCATGATCGGCTTGGTCATCCTGGAATAGGTATGATGAGAAAAATTATAAGCAATTCTGTTGGTCATAATTTACCAATTAAAAGATTTCCTAAGTCATCATATTTCGTATGCACTGTATGTGCTACTGGGAAATTAATTATTAAGCCATCCTACCTCAAAGTGAAAAATGAGTGACTTAATTTTCTTGAAAGAATTCAAGGAGATATATGTGCTCCAATACAACCTCTATCAGGACCATTTAGGTACTTTATGGTGCTAATTGATGCATCCACTAGATGGTCACATGTGTGCTTATTATTGATACGTCTCAAACGTATCTATAATTTCTTATGTTCCATGCTAGTTTTATGACAATACTCACATGTTTTATATACACTTTATATCATTATCATGCATTTTCCGACACTAACCTATTAACAAGATGCCGAAGCGACAGTTCCTGTTTTCTGCTGTTTTTGCTTTCAGAAATCCTACACAGGAAATATTCTCGGAATTGGACGAAACAAAAGCCCAGGGTCTTATTTTCCACGGAGCTTTCCAGAAGACCGAGAGCCACGATACGAGAAAAGTTCCAGAGACGCCGCCGCCGCCAATCCCATCTCGGGGGATTCAGGAGATCGCCTCCGGCACCCTGCCGGAGAGGGGTATCATCACCCGGAGGACTCTACATCGCCATGATCGCCTCCGGACTGATGTGTGAGTAGTTCATCCTTGGACTATGGGTCCATAGCAGTAGCTAGATGGTTGTCTTCTCCTCTTGTGATATCATGTTTAGATCTTCTGAGCTGCCTATCTTGATCAAGATCGTCTATTTGTAATGCTACATGTTGTGTTTGTTAGCCGATGAATATGGAATACTATGTCAAGTTGATTATTGATCTATCATATATGTGTTGTTTATGATCTTGCATGCTCTCCGTTGCTAGTAGAGGCTCTGGCCAAGTTGATACTTGTGACTCCAAGAGGAGTATTTATGCTCGATAGTGGGTTCATGCCGACATTGAATGCGGGACGATGACGAAAGTTCTAAGGTTGTGGATGTGCTTGTTGCCACTAGGGATAAAACATCAATGCTTTGTCTAAGGATATTTGTGTTGATTACATTACGCATAGTACTTAATGCAATTGTCTGTTGTTTGCAACTTAATACTGGAAGGGGTGCGGATGCTAACCCGAAGGTGGACTTTTTAGGCATAGATGCATGCTGGATAGCGGTCTATGTTATTTGTCATAATGCCCTAAGTAAATCTCTTATTAGTCATCATGATATGTATGTGCATTGTTATGCCCTCTCTATTTGTCAATTGCCCAACTGTAATTTGTTCAGCCAACATGCTATTTATCTTATTGGAGAGACACCACTAGTGAACTGTGGACCCCGGTCCATTCTTTTACATCTGAAATACAATCTACTGCAATCATTGTTCTCTGATGTTCTTTGCAAACAAACATCATTCTCCACACCATACGTTTAATCCTTTGTTTACAGCAAGCCGGTGAGATTGACAACCTCACTGTTAAGTTGGGGCAAAGTATTTTGATTGTGTTGTGCAGGTTCCACGTGGGCGCCGGAATCCCTGATGTTGCGCCGCACTACACTCCTTCACCAACAACCTTCACATGGCCTTCATCTCCAACTGGTTCGATAACTTTGGTTTCTTACTGAGGGAAAACTTGCTGCTGTACGCATCACACCTTCCTCTTGGGGTTCCCAACGGACGTGTGCTTTACGCGTCATCAAGACTGTTTTCTGGCGCCGTTGCCGGGGAGATCAAGACACGCTGGAAGGGGAGTCTCCCACATCGAATCTCTTTACTTTGTTATTGTCTTGCTTTACTTTATTTTATTTTCTGTTTTGTTTGCTTTCTTTATATCAAAAATACAAAAAAATTAGTTACTTGCATTTACTTTATTTACCTTTTGTTTAATTCATCATGCTTCCACCTAAGTTCACTCTGAAAGATATACCAGTAGGGCGTGGGTCTATCATTGGAAGAGATAATATAGAAAAATTCTTCACTCATGTTAGTACAGTTAAAGATTTTGAAGATAGACACTTGGTAGAACTTGCTCCTACTTATAAAATTGCTACTGCCTCTTTAGTACACATGTTGGAAGCTAGATTTGTTAATCTCAACCCTATAATGCAACATATGTTTCTTACACTCTGTGATATGGAAGAAGGAGAAAATAAAGATTTTGTCTTAGAAACCCTTCTTAAAGAATTTGATGATGTAGCTAGAGAAGCTAGGAAAGTCTTTATTCAACATAAGATGCTTGTCTTTTATACCAATTTTGCAAATACCCTTGAAAATATGGAAAAAGATAGACTAAAGTACACTAATAAAGTCAATTGCGAGGGGGAGATTAAAGTACCAATACCTTGTAAGCTCTTAGGAATGCATGAGGCACTAGAAAAGAATTTTGATTGGATTGTTCCTGAAAATTTATTTGAAGAGGATAGTAAGCCTAAAAGTAATGAAAGAGGAGCCTCTGAAACTTACATAGATAAGATACAATGCATTGTTGAGAAAGCTCCCAAGTCCTATGTTGATGCTTCATCTCTTGATAATACTTGATTTACACTTTCTGCGCCTAGCTGAAAGGCGTTAAAGAAAATCGCTTATGGGAGACAACCCATTATTTTACTTCTGCAATTTTTGTTTTATATTTGTGTCTTGGAAGTTGTTACTATTGTAGCAACCTCTTCTTATCTTTATTTTATTGCATTGTTGTGCCAAGTAAAGTCTTTGATAGTAAGGTTGATACTAGATTTGGATTTATGCGCAGAAACAGATTTGTTGCTGTCACGAATTTGAGTAGATCTCTCTGTAGGTAACTCAGAAAAATCTGCGAAAAATCATGAGTAATCCTCAGATATGTACGCAACTTTCATTAAATTTGAGCTTCTTCATCTGAGAATGTTAAGTGCCTCGAAATTTTTTGTCTTTACGGACTGTTCTGTTTAGACAGATTCTGCCTTTTATTTCACATTGCCTCTTTGACTGTGTTGAATGGATTTCTTTGCTCCATTAACTTTCGGTAGCTTTGAGCAATGTCCAGAAGTGTTAGGAATGATTGTGTTACCTATGAACATGTGAATTTTTGAATATGCACTAACCCTCTAATGAGTTTGTTTTGAGTTTGGTGTGGAGGAAGTTTTCAAAGATCAAGAGAGGAGGATGATACAATATGATCAAGAAGAGTGAAAAGTCTAAGATAGGGGATGCTCCCGTGGTTCATCCCTGTATATTTCAAGAAGACTCAAGCATCTAAGCTTGGGGATGCCCAAGACATCCCCTTCTTCATCGACAATTTATCAGGTCACCTCTAGTGAAACTATATTTTTATTCCGTCACATCTTATGTGCTTTACTTGGAGCGTCTGTATGTTTTTATTTTTGTTTTTGTTTGAATAAAATCGGATCGTAGCATTCCTTATGTGGGAGAGAGACACGCTCCGCTCGTTCATATGAACACTGGTGTTCTTAGCTTTACTTTTAATGTTCATGGCGAAGGTTGGAAACCGCTTCGTTCATTGCTATTTGGTTGGAAACAGAAAATGCTTCATGTGGTAATTGGTATATGGTCTTGAATAATTTGATACTTGGCAATTGTTTTGAGCTCTCAAATAGATCATGTTTAAGATCTTGCATCATGTAGATTGAACCTATTAGTGGAGAATTACTGTAGAGCTTGTTGAAATTTGGTTTGCATAATTGGTCTCTCTAAAAGTCTAGATATTTTCTGGTGAAGTGTTTGAACAACAAGAAAGACAGTGTAGAGTCTTATAATGCTTGCAATATGTTCTTATGTAAGTTTTGCTGTACCGGTTCATACTTGTGTTTGCTTCAAACAACCTTGCTAGCCAAAGCCTTGTACTGAGAGGGAATTCTTCTTGTGCATTCAAAACCTTGAACCAAAACCTATGCCATTTGTGTCCACCATACCTACCTACTATGTGGTATTTCTCTGCCATTCCAAAGTAAATTGCTTGCGTGCTACCTTTAAAATTTCATTCCTTGTCTTTGCAATACATAGCTCATGGGAAAATAGCCTTAAAAACTATTGTGGTAAATTATATGTACCTTATGTATCTTATTTCTTATAAGTTGCTTGTTGAGCGGTAACCATGTTTCTGGGGACGCCGTCAACTATTACACTTTTGTTGAATATCATGTGAGTTGCTATGCATGTTCGTCTTGTCTGAAGTAAGGGTGATTTATCATGATTAAATGGTTTGAGTATGCATATTGTTAGAGAAGAACATTGGGCCGCTAACCAAAGCCATGTATCATGGTGGAAGTTTCAGTTTGGACATCAATCCTCAATCTCTTATGAGAATATTATCTGTTGTTGAATGCTTATGCATTAAAGAGGAGTCCATTATCTGTTTTCTATGTTATCCCGGTATGGATGTCCTCGAGTTGAGATCTATAAAAAACGAGAAATCAAATGCGATTTATCTACTTGGACCTTTGTACTGGCGGCATAGAGGTACCCCTTTGTGACACTTGGTTGAAACATATGTAATGCAATGATAATCCATGGAAATCCAAGCTAATTAGGACAAGGTGCGAGCACTATTCGTATTCGATGCATGAGGCTTGCAACTTATAGGATGTCTTATGCATAACACATATGAATTGTTACTACCGTTGACAAAATTGTTTCCATGTTTTCAAAATAAAAAGCTCTAGCACAAAGAGTAATCCCTGCTTCCCTCTGCGAAGGGCCTTTCTTTTACTTTATGTTGAGTCAGTTTACCTACTTCTTTCTATCTTAGAAGCAAACACTTGTGTCAACTGTGTGCATTGATTCCTACATACTTGCTTATTTGCACTCATCATATTACTTTGTGTTGACAAATTATCCATGAGATATACATGTTGAAGTTGAAAGCAACTGCTGAAACTTATATCTTCCTTTGTAATTGCTTCAAAACCTTCTATTAAGAATTTATTGCTTTATGAGTTAACTCCTATGCAAGTCTTATTGATGCTTGTCTTGAAAGTACTATTCATGAAAAGTCTTTGCTATATGATTCAGTTGTTTAGTCATTGTCTTTACCATTGCTTCGAATCACTTCATTCGTCTCATATGCTTTACAATAGTATTGATCAAGATTATGATAGTAGCATGTTACTTCAGAAATTATCCTTGTTATCGTTTACCTACTCGAGGGCGAGTAGGAACTAAGCTTGGGGATGCTTGATACGTCTCAAACGTATCTAAAATTTCTTATGTTCCATGCTAGTTTTATGACAATACTCACATGTTTTATATACACTTTATATCATTATTATGCATTTTCCGGCACTAACCTATTAACAAGATGCCGAAGCACCAGTTCCTGTTTTCTGCTGTTTTTGGTTTAAAATCCTACACGGGAAATATTCTCGGAATTGGACGAAACAAAAGCCCAGGGTGTTATTTTCCACAGAGCTTTCCAGAAGACCGAGAGCCACGATACGAGAAAAGTTCCAGAGACGCCGCCGCCGCCAATCCCATCTCGGGGGATTCAGGAGATCGCCTCCGGCACCCTGCCGGAGAGGGGAATCATCACCTGGAGGACTCTACATCGCCATGATCGCCTCCGGACTGATGTGTGAGTAGTTCATCCTTGGACTATGGGTCCATAGCAGTAGCTAGATGGTTGTCTTGTCCTCTTGTGCTATCATGTTTAGATCTTGTGAGCTGCCTATCATGATCAAGATCATCTATTTGTAATGCTACATGTTGTGTTTGTTGGGATCCGATGAATATGGAATACTATGTTAAGTTGATTATTGATCTATCATATATGTGTTGTTTATGATCTTGCATGCTCTCCGTTGCTAGTAGATGCTCTGGCCAAATTGATACTTGTGACTCCAAGAGGGAGTATTTATGCTCGATAGTGGGTTCACGCCTCCATTGAATACGGGACAGTGACGTAAAGTTCTAAGGTTGTGGATGTGCTGTTGCCACTAGGGATAAAACATCAATGCTTTGTCTAAGGATATTTTGTTGATTACATTACGCACAGTACTTAATGCAATTGTCTGTTGTTTGCAACTTAATACTGGAAGGGGTGCGGATGCTAACCCGAAGGTGGACTTTTCAGGCATAGATGCATGCTGGATAGCGGTCTATGTTATTTGCCGTAATGCCTGATAACCCACAAGTATAGGGGATCGCAGCAGTCTTCGCGGGTAGTAAAAACCAATTTATTGGTTCGACACAAGGGGAGACAAAGAATACTTGAAAGCAATAACAGCGGAGTTGTCAATTCAACTGCACCTGGAAACAGACTTGCTCGC
>NC_061508.1:214945339-215010269 GCF_022539505.1 Lolium rigidum | reverse complement strand
AAGATCTTCTACGCGCTTTTGCAAGCGGCAAGTGAACGTCTACCGCAGCAACAAGAGCCTCATCTTGTAGGCTTTGGAATCTCTTCAAGGGTGAGACTCGATACCCCCTCGTTGCTACCGTCTTCTAGATTGCATCTTGGCTTGGATTGCGTGTTCGCGGTAGGAAAATTTTTGTTTTCTATGCAACGTTATCCTACACATAGTTGCATGAGTAATATCATGGAGCATATTGATTCCATGGCGAACATCGGTAGGTTGGATAGGTAGGAGTTAGTAAGCTTCAACATCCCAAGGGAGAAAGGGTCTCTAACCCCTAAGAGCATCTCCACTCGCCCTCCCCATACAGTGTCCGGCGCAACCGTTTTAGGGACCGTATGAGTGGGATGACATAGGCATCCCCAATGGGCCTGCCGAAGATGGTACCCGGGGTTTACTGAAAGCCCACGACCCGAAGGGTAAGAAGAATCGGAAGCCCAAATTATTATTAAGGAAAGCTAGAGTTGTATTAGGAAGCAATACTTGTAATCTTGCGGGATGAGTTGGAAACCCTCCCGGACTCTGTAACTTGTGTATTACGAAACCCTCGGCTCCACCTCCTATATAAGGGGGAGTCGAGGGACAAAGAGAGGATCGAATCTACTGTCAACACAACCCTAGTTTCATATTCGTCGAGTACTTTTCGGCTGAAACCTTCGAGATCTACTTGCCCTTTACATCCAACAAAACCCTAGTCTACAATCCATAGGCATTGACAAGTTAATACCTTGTCAATTGGCGCCGTCCGTGGGGTCTAGAGGCGACAAGGAGCTGATCTCGATGGCACATTCAAGATCGTCGACTTCGTCGGTAGCAAGCAATACGATGGATCGAGGTAAACAGATCGAAACTGGTCTAGTCGATTTTATTCCTCACCCGCCCTCCCGTTTGGATGCATATGAGTATCTGGAGGAGCCCATGGAGATGACGGTTGGAAAATTCCGATTATGCGTCAAGAAAGAAGGATCGTATCGTATCGAAGTTCTGATTTCATCGGGACCGTCAGCGGTCGATTTCGATTTCTCATCAGGCGAGGAGGAGATTTCATCGCCACGCCTCATCAATTCAATGGCAAGCGAAAAGCTCGCCAAGATCTTCAGCGACATGTCCTTCGAGTCGTCTGCGGACTCTGATATAAGCTGCGACTCAGACAGCGTCGAAAGCTTCAACTTCATCGACAGATCTGTTGCTCTTGGAAAGGTCTTCACCAATATATATGATGGTGTCACCAATTCAAACAAAAATCAAAATTTAAAATATCATCAGATTTACGCAATCGAAGGAACAAACCGAGCAGAGCCGGAGACATCATAGGCTTTCGACAATGTGGAAAACCCATATGTTGATCCCGCTGATCTTAGGCGAGGTTTAGGCACTAAATATGTCGGGCCTACACCACGTCTAAGGGTTCAACTCCCGCAAGAAGCATGGGATAGAGCCGCAAGAGCCATGGATGGTACAGAACCAATGACCACAACTGCTACAGCAGAAGAATTGCAAGCTTATCAATATAGACTTGCTCGTGTTAGTAGAGAGCTAGAAAAATAGACAGCTGCATTAAATAGAAGGCAGGAGGCAGCCTCTGCATCAAGCAGGCGAAGAGCAGATCTAAGTCGATAATCAGGAAATTCGGGAGATAGTCACAGAGAAGCTCGAAGGAGAGCAAGATCTCGGCTACAAAATATACCTGAAGCAGAGAGGGAAAATTTAATTCAAAATCTCGACATGTCTTTCATGTCAATCGACACGAGGGGAAATATTATCCCTAAAACACCGGAAGCTGGGTACATGGCAACGCAAGCTTTCATCCTCGCATCCAGGCCACCTCCCGGAGATCCAAGAGAAGCGTTGTATAACATGGCCATGGCAGGATGTGGAGCCATGGGAGCAGCGTTCGCGGCTACACCTCCCGACGGAACTGCAAGGCAAAATAGTCCGCGACCTACTGCAGTGTTGCAAGATCCACCGAGAGCAAGTGGAGTCAGAGATACAGCGACTCAAGCCAGGGTGGATAGAGCGCGACAAGAGAGAAGGGAACATCGGCAGTCACCAGAACTTGCTGAAGAAGATATGTGCGGCCTCCCGTGTTTTACGCGACGGGTCCGAAAAACTCGAGTCCCATCAGGATTCAAGTTACCAGACAGTTTCAAAAAATTCGATGGCTTGCAAGATCCCGTTGGTTAGTTGATTACTTGGAGACGGTGAAGTTAATAGGTGGCACCAGAGCAACAGCCATGCAAAGTATTCAAATACACCTGAGCGGAGCCGCAAGATCTTGGATCAAGAAACTTCCTCCAGGATCCATCGACAGCTGGGATAGTTTCGAGGATGTGTTTGTCAAAAACTTTCGATCAACCTGCAAAAAACCAGCATCACTAGAAGAGTTGAGATCGTGTCGACAAAAGCATGATGAATCAATGAGAAAATACATCCAAAGGTGGAACATCATCAAAAATTCGGCAGAGAATATATCTGACGAGAGAGCAATAGATGCGTTCGTGGCAGGAATTCGACGAGGAGATTTTGTCGAAGACTTGGGGAGAACCAACCCAAGGACAGTATCAGCATTGATGGAAATCGCAAATAGATGGGCAAATGGAGAAGATGATGTTCATAATAAGCGGCACAGGTCACCGGAAGAGGACCGTAGCCGAAGTTTTCAAAATAGAAGACGGTTTTCTCGACAATTCTCGAACTACGATGCTCCTGGCCAAATATCGGCTGGTTTTCGGGGAAACACTGGAGGAAACAATAGAGATGAGTATCAAAGGAGTAACGAACAGCGAGGCGACAATAGAGATGACTCTCGAAACAACAGGCAAAATAGTGGATCAAGGTTTCAAAGACCTTTTGTAACTCCCGAAGCTATGATGAACGGGCCATGCCAGATGCATTTTTATCTCGATAACAATGGGAAGAGGCAGTCAGGACATCTGCAGAAGGATTGTCGCAATTTTCAAGCAATGTTGCGGGTTGCAGGGCTAGCCAATGCTCAAGCAGCAACTCGAAACCCCCAGGGACCATGGAGTGAGATCCACCTACCACCGCCTCCCGCGATCACGGACGAAAGTCGACACCAGCTCAGAATAGCGGCAGCACCACACCCACCCCCATATGTTGATCCTAACTCCAATGGAGCGGTCTCGATGATTCAGAAAGCTAGGCCATCTAATAGGGCGCAGAAAGTAATCTCGCGGCAAGTATTCATGGCAGAGAAGATGCCTCCACCAACGATTGAGTACCTAAATTGGTCGGGACAGGACATTGGCTTCACAATTGTGGATCATCCGCAGCAAGTTCCTCGACCAGGATAGTCAGCACTTATCTTACCAGCGGTAATTGCGGGATTCGATGTATCTCGAGTCTTCATAGATGGAGGCAGCAGTTTAAACCTTATGTACGCGGATACACTAAGGAAGATGAACATATCCCTGGCAAATCTAAAACCAACCGACACACGTTTCCATGGAATCACACCAGAGAAGCCGAGTTATCCGTTGGGAAGAATCAATCTCGACGTTCAGTTTGGAACCCGAGAAAACTACAGGATAGAAAGGCTGGAGTTCGAAGTCGTGGATTTCCCGTCGCAATATCATGCTTTGTTGGGACGACCAGCATATGCCAGGTTTATGGCGGTACCACACTACACGTACTTGTTGTGGAGGTTACTCGGACCTAAGGGACCAATCACAGTCAAAGGAAGTTTTGCGTTAGCTGATAAATGCGACAAGGATTTTCATCGACTGTCAGAAACTTTCGGGATGCAAGCAGAGTATATGGCGTCACGGCTCACAACTGACTATGATGTGTTACCAGACTCAGGAAGGCCACTCAAGGAGCCAACCTTTAATACTACTAAGGACTCCAAGGAGGTGCAGATTCACCCGACAGACCCAAAGAAAACGACGTCCATTGCAACAAACATGGACCTCGCATAGGAAAGCGCGCTCGTCGAGTTCCTCCGTGAGCACTGGAAAATCTTCGCATGGTGTCCAGCTGACATGCCAGGAGTACCCATGGAACTTGCCGAGCACCACCTAAACTTGGATCCAATAGCGAGACCAATCAAACAACCTTTGCGGCGTTTTCGGAACCAAACCGCAAAGCCATGTTGTCGAAATTGATCGACTCAGAGAAGCTGGTTTTATTAAAGAGATATCTACAGAAGCCACTTGGGTAGCTAACCCAGTGATGGTGCCGAAGAAAAACACGAAAGTCCTTCGCATGTGTGTCGACTTTACGTGCCTCAATAAACATTGTCCAAAGGATCACTTTCCCCTCCCAAGGATCGATCAAATCATCGACTCCATGGCAGGATGCGAACGTCTTTCCTTCCTGGACGCATATTCTGGTTATAACCAGATCAGATTAAAAGAAGATGATGAAGCCAAGACAGCGTTCATAACACCTTACTGCGTGTTCTGCTATAGAACAATGCCTTTTGGACTGAAAAACGCGGGAGCAACATATCAGCGGATGATGCAAAAGTGTCTTGCAACACAGATTGGGAAAAACGTACAAGTATACATTGACGATGTCGTCATAACTTCAAAAAAGGGGACAACCTTGATCGAGGATTTGCAAGAAACTTTTGACAACCTTGACAAGTTCTGCCTTAAGTTGAACCCGACAAAATGCTCCTTTGGCGTTTCTGCGGGGGAACTTCTCGGGTTCCTAGTATCAGCAAGAGGGATCGAGGCTAACCCAGAAAAAATCCAAGCCATCGTAACGATGAGGAAGCCGACAAAGTTGAAAGAAATACAACAGTTGACGGGGCGAGTCGCAGCTTTAAGCAGATTCGTCGCCAGGCTAGGAGAGAAAGCATTGCCGTTCTATGCTCTGATCAAACAAGGAGAGAAGTTTTAGTGGAATGACGAGGCGAACAAAGCTTTCGAAGATCTCAAGCGTACAATCTCGACACCACCAATCCTGGTGGCGCCTAAGGAGAAGGAGCCCCTCCTGCTTTACATTGCGGCCACACCTCAGGTGGTTAGCACAGCCCTCGTAGTCGAAAGGGAAGAAGAAGGAAAACTCCATGGAGTACAGAGGCCAGTGTATTTCATCAGTGAAGTATTGTCGCCTTCAAAACAGCGGTACCCGCAGTACCAGAAACTAGCATATGGAGTGTTTACAACAGCAAGAAAGTTGCGACACTATTTTTCGGCGCATCCGATAATAGTGGTCAACGAGGCGCCTTTATCAAATATATTAAACAATCCAGAAGCTACGGGTCGTGTCTCCCTTTGGGGAATAGAGCTTTCCCCTCGGGACATCACGTATGAAAAAAGAAAAGCAATCAAGTCGCAGATTTTACCAGACTTCATCGCAGAGTGGATGGAGTTACAAAATATGGGACCCCCAGACTTGTCGAGAACCTGTACTATGAACTTCGATGGATCCAAAAGGTTGGAGGGAGCTGGAGCAGGCGTGATACTAATATCACCTGAAGGCGACAAATTAAAGTATGTCTTACGGATGACGTTCCCAAACGCGTCTAACAATGAGGCAGAATATGAAGCTCTCATACACGGGATGAAGATGGCAAAGGCTTGTGGTGCAACCCGACTGAAAATCTTTGGCGACTCACAATTGGTGGCTCAACAGGTCATGAATCAATGTGATGCAGTCAACGAAAGTACGATAGCATACAAGGAGATGTATAATGAGCTCGAAAAGCTATTTGATGGATGCGAAGTAAATCACATCAGCAGGCTGAGCAATGACGAAGCCGATGTTCTTGCAAACATCGGGTCGCAGTGTCTTGCGATTCCACCAGGCGTGTTTTGGGAAGAAATAATAGAGAGATCTACAAAGCCGAAGAAATCAAAGAAGAAGGAGAAGGACGAGAAACCCTCGGGGGCTACACAAGAAGCATTAGAAGAAGAGGAAGAACAGGATTTAGTAATGATGGTGCAAATCCCATGGATGCAGGCGTACATATCATATATCCTAAGGAAAACAATACCCGACGACCCAGTCGAAGCAAGGCGAGTTATCAGACGTTCCAAAGCCTTCACTGTGGTCAAAGGAGAGTTGTACAAACGAAGTTTTTCGGGTGTGTTACAAAGGTGCGTCACACCCGAAGAAGGAAGGGTAATTCTGAAGGAAGTACACGAAGGAGTATGCGGTCATCATGCAAGCAGTCGAGCTATCGCGACCAAGGTTTTCAGAGCAGGGTTTTACTGGTTGACAGCAATTGAGGACGTGAAGGAAATAGTGCGAACTTGCGACGCGTGCCAGAGATTTGCCGCAAGGCCTCATTCTCCGGCAGCAGAGTTGATGCCAATACCGTTGTCTTGGCCCTTTGCTCAATCGGGTCTCGATATGGTGGGAAAACTACACAAGGCCTGGCCAGGAGGATACGAGTATATGCTCGTCGCTGTCGACAAATTCACCAAGTGGATAGAAGCAAAGCCGATAAATTCACCAGATGGAGCGTCGGCAATCAAGTTTGTGAAAAGCATTGTCTTTCGGTTTGGAGTCCCTCATAGCATCGTCATGGACAATGGCAGGAATTTCACATCCAAGGAATTCAAGGCATACTGTGCAGAGGTGGGCATCAAATTGAGTTTCGCATCAGTCGCGCACCCGCAGACCAACGGTCAAGTCGAGAAAGCCAACGGTATCATCTGCAATGGTATAAAGAAGCGCCTGTTAGGACCATTCGAAAAAGCTCGACATACTTGGCCAGAGGAGCTGCCGAGTGTGTTATGGAGTATTCGAACAACACCAAATACAGCGACACAGGAGACTCCGTTTTTTCTGGTCCATGGAGCAGAGGCAGTACTGCCGATAGAAATAGAGCACGACTCTCCAAGAGTCACGGAATACAACGAAGAAGCTTCCAGGAGAGCATTGGAAGACGATGTCGACGCGCTCGATGAAGCTCGAGACGAAGTGTTATCACGAGTCGCTAAGTACCAACAAGATTTGAAAAACTACCATAGTCGACGTTTGCGACCAAGATCTTTTCAGGTTGGGGACTTAGTTCTGCGGCTAAATCAAAAAAGCCATGAAAAGCTCGAGTCGCCGTGGCTTGGACCTTACATCGTCACAGAAGTAATCGAGGGAGGCGCATACAGGATAAAGGACAAGAAGTCAGGAGCTGTCGAGCCAAATCCTTGGAACATAGCACAACTCAGGCGTTTCTACGCCTAGAGTCGAAATATAGTCCTCCTTGTAAAGCTACAATGTACTGAAACGCCCGCGAGTTTTCAGACGCACTCTTTTCCTTTTTCGGGGCACCGAGTGGGGCCGGAAAAGGTTTTTAATGAGGCGGACTCGCGGTGCTGCAATATAATAAAGATAGTGGAGATATACATCTTTTCCTTCGACATGCTCAGGGGCTTGCACCCAGCAATTACAATATATATATACAACGCCAACGCACAAACCATCTCGCCTTGGTGCAAAAGCACCTCGCCAAAAAAAAGAGACGATACAAAATAGTGGTCGACAAAAGAGCTCGGGGGCTAACACCCGCAAAAATAGCACAATCAATATAGTTCATTGTTTTTGCCTTGGTTTAACCTCGCATATACAATAGAGAAAATTGCCACCAAAACGCTCGGGGGCGTGATGAGGAAAAACAAAAATATTTACTGGCTTTACAATATAGATTACGTTTACAACATACAAGATGCAGCTCCTGGAAAAAATCGACAAGCTAAAAAAGAAACTCTCAATTGTTGCCTAGCATATCATCTATGGTCATCCGTTCATTATTGACAGCGCGAGTGCTATGTTCAGCATAGCTGCCCTTCACGAAGAATTCAGCATCCATCCGAAGAAGTTCATCCATCATGTCCTCGGCTACAGGGGTTACAATATCATCAATTTTGCCAACGTTCCTTTTCCTTCTCGCCATCTTGGCCAGGCACTTGGTAACAATCTGACTCATATCAAACTTGGGATAGCAGATTTTTATCATCATCATAGCAAACCTGGCGCCGGCAGACAATTGGGCCCGCACAAATCCATGGATCGGAGGTGCATCCCGAAATATATCCATCAAAGCAGGAAGAGTTTCTGGCATCTCATTGCGTGGGAACATAGTCCTGTAAACTAAGGACAACGTCCTTGTACAGAAGTCGAGAAATTCGCGGACATGACCCGCGCGATCTTGAAATCTGACAATCTGGCGGGTACGTTCAGTTGTACCCCAAAAGTTGGAACCATGCTCCAGTGCAAGTTTGAGAAGCGCATTGGATCGAGCCTCAACACGTTCATCCTCGGCAGCAGTATCCAAAAAGGAACCTGTATTAGCAAAGAATCAGCAGGAAAAGAGAAGACAGCAAGAGAAAAATCAAGCATGACCAAGTTAATGAAGCATACCCGTCATATCCAAGCTGGCATCAAGCATTAGCTCAAGCATGAAATTCTCTCGTCGAGAAGCTTCAGCAGCCTCAGAAACCGCAGTTTCCTTTTCAGCTATAGCATCTTGAGCCTGTTGAAGCGCAATTTTTTCCCTCTCGAATGATTTCCGAGACTGCTCCATTACCATAAGTGACTGTCTCTTGATAGACTGGAGCTGACGGCGAAGTTCTTCCAAGTCTTGTGCCGAACCTTTAGTCGAGGAATCTTCAGAAAGTTCGCGAGCAATAGGTGTCTTCTTCAAACAGGACGAAGTAGGAAAAACATCGGAAGGACGAGGAGTTGCAGTATAGTTGTCAAAAATCAACTGAAAAATAAAATTTTGACATCAATCATCAAGCAAAGATAGATTTCCATTGATTCTCGAAGTATGTACATGGCTATTACAAAAGAAGTCCCTAGTGAACTACTGAAGCAGTTGCCGCCAAAACTACCAGGGCGACAATATCAAAAGAGAGTTAAAACTAAAAGAGAAGACAAGGTGGTCTACTTGACCTCCGGCTTCGATGAACTGGGAGCAGGAGTTGGATTGTATCCGAGGTAGGCGAGGATCTTCTTCGAGTTAGGCTTGGCAGCTTTAATCAGCGACTGCCACCTCTTCATCTCCATCTCCTCCGTGTTGCCAACTCTTGCCCGGCCGACTTCTTGCCGGCCGTCAGCAACCAAGGCGATTGTACCTTCAACACCAACTTTCAACCCTTCTTGGCGAAGTTGGAGTCCAAGGTCTTCTTGAGAATTGAAGCACTTGGCGAGAGCAAGAACAATCGCGGGTGCCTCCTTCTTCTTGAAAAAGTATGGGAAAAGCCGCGACAGGCCGATCTTAGCTTCAGCAAGGCCGTCGCGGGCCTCATCTCTGTGGATCTCAAGAAGAGAAAGCGCGTCAAGGAGTTGGTCACCTTCAGGGTTTTCCAGCTCATATTCTTGATCCGTTCTCCCCGAATAAAGTAAAAAAGAGTTGGTCAAAGAAAAGAGGGAACAAAGACGACACAAGGAAAAAGCAAGGGATCTGAGCACTTACTAACAAAACGTCGACTCTGCGACTCCAAGCGAGTAAGGATTTCTTTTTCGCGAGCAGACTGCTGAGTTATGTTTTCGCTCAGAGAAGTTTCCGCATCATGAAGTCTCTTTCGAAGATCTTCGACAGCGGCAGCATCTGCTTCAGCTTTCTTGCGAGCATTTTCGCTTCGCTCTAACTTGGCAGCAAGAGCGTCAGCACGCTTGTTTGACTCCGCAAGATTTTCTGGCATAATCAGCGACAATCAAATGTTATGACAAAATAATGGAAGACGTTTAGCAGAAAAAGCAGGTACAAGATAATGGAGTACCTTCAAGCCTCGCGGCATGGTCACGGTACCCGACGAATTGGGTACCGAGGCAAATAAACTCCTTCATCAAAGGCTGAGGGGAAGATCAAAATAAAAAAGAAGAGTCAATATAGGAAGGAAAAGCTCGACAGGACTTAAGCAAGAAACAAAGGGGAGGCGACAAATGCTGAGATGTTCGGGAAAAGAAGAATGAAGAACTCACATCATCCAATGAAGGTGTCGTAGAGCCACCAGTGGACAAGATAGGATCCTTGGCTGGTTCTACCCTCGCCCTCTTTGGTGAAGAGGCTCGGGGGCTCACAACTGGTGTTGGATGCTCTGCGTTTTGTTGAGGAGGCGAAGTTTCATCCCCATCAGGTTGAGCTTCGGATACAACTAAAGTACGGGACGTGCTCGTTCGAGCAGTCGCGTCAATAGGTGCATTTTCCTCCTCGTCACCACTACAACAAATAAAGATACAAGATAAGAAACAAAAAAGGAAAAATTATCGAGAAGAAATTAACGTAGAGCAGCAAGAACTTACGAGCTGACAAGAGCATCCTCGTAAGGATTGAAAGCTTTCTTCCCAACATCAGGTGCAGTTTCTCCGGCACGTGCAGCACCGGCTTTGGAGGTGCCGGAATCAACAACCTTGTCTCTCTTTCGCTTGTTCTTCGGGGAAGCAGCTGGGAGAGAAGAGTGTGTTGATGCGGTAGCCTCAGTGTCAATCTCTTTTTCAGAGGATGCCGCGGATTTTTGAGAACCCGCGACTTCACTCTCAAGGCGAGAAGTACCTTGGTTGTCGTCGGTGACAATGGCCCGTTCTTCAACTCCCCCACCTTCGGGAAGGGGAGGAAGAGGTGATGCAGTATCATGATTCTGCACAAAATAGAAAATACCGACACGGATTTATATCAGTAATAGCAGTCGAAGAAATGGTAGTACCAAAGGGGAAAAAGAAAGAATGCATGAATAAACATATGACAAAAAAATATCACCTGAGGGAGCGCGTTGGTGGCGCTGTATGGCGTCACACGGCAAGATGAAGGAACGGTGTCTTTCTTGTTCAGCGACGAGATTTTTCGGACAAGTTTCTCTAAGTCCTTGACCGATAAATCTGTCGACAAGCGATCTACATCTTCATTGCCAGCATACATCCAAAGGGGATTTTTGTGGGCTTGCAGAGGCTGCACCCTGATCCTAAGGAAGTACGCCGTGATTTGGATACCCGACAATTCTTGTCCTCGGGTATTTTGGAGCTGGTGGATGCGTGTCATCAAGGCCTCTGTCGCCGCTTTTTCTTCGTCGGTAGCCTCTGTGTCCCAGGAACGAAGGCGACAGATTTTCTCGGTACCATCAAAAGGAGGGATGTTGTCTTCAACAGAGCCATGATTCTCCTCATGAATGTACAACCACTTTTTGCGCCACCCTTGTACTGAGTCAGGGAATTTGACGTCAAAGTACTCAACGTCGGGGCGGACGCAGATAACAACGCCGCCAATGTTATAGGAAACATTGGCAGAGCCATTACGGCGACAGAAGAAAATGCGTTTCCATAGAGCCCAGTTAGGCTGGACTCCAAGGAAAGCTTCGCAAAGCATGATGAAGATTGAGATGTGGAGGATGGAGTTGGGAGTAAGATGGTGAAGTTGCAGTCCATACATAAAAAGCAACCCCCGTAAGAAATTGTGAATGGGGGCAGAAAGACCACGGATGAGGTGGTCGACGAAACTGACCCGATACTCCATTGGAGGGGTTGGGTAGCTTTCTTCGCTGGGGAAGCGAAGCGCGTCTTGCTTCTTGCTGATCCCCAGTTTCTTCAGCCGGTTGATGTCTTGAGGTTTTGGATCTCTCCCACTCCGTGTTCCCCAGATCTTCGGTTGCCATCTTAGACTCGGGCGTGCTGTGCCTGGTGAGTCTGCGCGGAGGCGTCAACAATGGCGCCGGAGCAAAGTGCGAAGTGTAGTTGATCTCAAGAACTGTGGGGCGCAAGGGAGAATTTTGGCAGAGGAGAGCAGAGGAGTGATGCGTGTGGTTGGCACGTCCGTTGGGAACCCCAAGAGGAAGGTGTGATGCGCACAACGGCAAGTTTCCCTCAGTAAGAAACCAAGGTTTAATCGGACCAGTAGGAGTCAAGAAGCACGTTGAAGGTTGATGGCGGCGAGATGTAGTGCGGCGCAACACCAGGGATTCCGGCGCCAACGTGGAACCTCGCACAACACAACCAAAGTACTTTGCCCCAACGAAACAGAGTGAGGTTGTCAATCTCACCGGCTTGCCGTAACAAAGAGTTAACCGTATTGTGTGGAAGATGATTGTTTGCAGAAAACGAGAGAACAAGTATTGCGATAGATTGTATTTCAAGTAAAGAGAATTGGACCGGGGTCCACAGTTCACTAGAGGTGTCTCTCCCATAAGATAAATAGCATGTTGGGTGAACAAATTACAGCTTGGGCAATTGACAAATAAAGAGAGCATGACCATGCACATACATATCATGATGAGTATAGTGAGATTTAATTGGGCATTACGACAAAGTACATAGACCGCCATCCAACCGCATCTATGCCTAAAAAGTCCACCTTCAGAGTTATCATCCGAACCCCTCCAGTATTAAGTTGCAAAGCAACGGACAATTGCATTAAGTATGGTGCGTAATGTAATCAACAACTACATCCTTAGACATAGCATCAATGTTTTATCCCTAGTGGCAACAAGCACAACACAACCTTAGAACTTTCTGTCACTGTCCTAGGTGTCAATGCAGGCATGAACCCACTATCGAGCATAAGTACTCCCTCTTGGAGTTACAAGCATCTACTTGGCCAGAGCATCTACTAGTAACGGAAAGCATGCAAGATCATAAATAACACGTAGATATAACTTTGATAATCAACATAACAAGTATTCTCTATTCATCGGATCCCAACAAACGCAACATATAGAATTACAGATAGATGATCTTGATCATGTTAGGCAGCTCACAAGATCCGACAATGATAGCACAATGGGGAGAAGACAACCATCTAGCTACCGCTATGGACCCATAGTCCAGGGGTAGACTACTCACACATCACACCGGAGGCGACCATGGCGGCGTAGAGTCCTCCGGGAGATGATTCCCCTCTCCGGCAGGGTGCCGGAGGCGATCTCCTGGATCCCCCGAGATGGGATCGGCGTTGGCGGCGTCTCCGGAAGGTTTTCCGTATCGTGGCTCTCGGTACCGGGGGTTTTGTCACGGAGGCTTTAAGTAGGCGGAAGGGCAAGTCGGGAGGCGGCTCGGGGGCCTGGACCATAGGCCGGCGCGGCCGGGGGTGGGGCCGCGCCACCCTAGGGTTTGGCCACCCCGTGGCCCCTCTTCGTTTCGTCTTCGGACTTCCGGAAGCTTCGTGGAAAAATAGGCCCTCGGGCTTTGATTTCGTCCAATTCCGAGAATATTTCCTTACTAGGATTTCTGAAACCAAAAACAGCAGAAAACAAGCAATCGGCACTTCGGCATCTTGTTAATAGGTTAGTTCCGGAAAATGCACGAATATGACATAAAGTGTGCATAAAACATGTAGATAACATCAATAATGTGGCATGGAACATAAGAAATTATCGATACGTCGGAGACGTATCAGCATCCCCAAGCTTAGTTCTCGCTCGTCCCGAGCAGGTAAAACGATAACACGGATAATTTCGGAGTGACATGCCATCATAACCTTGATCATACTATTTGTAAAGCATATGTAGTGAATGCAGCGATCAAAACAATGTATATGACATGAGTAAACAAGTGAATCATAAAGCAAAGACTTTTCATGAATAGCACTTCAAGACAAGCATCAATAAGTCTTGCATAAGAGTTAACTCATAAAGCAATAATTCAAAGTAAAGGTATTGAAGCAACACAAAAGAAGATTAAGTTTCAGCGGTTGCTTTCAACTTGTAACATGTATATCTCATGGATATTGTCAACATAGAGTAATATAATAAGTGCAATAAGCAAGTATGTAGGAATTAATGCACAGTTCACACAAGTGTTTGCTTCTTGAGGTGGAGAGAAATAGGTGAACTGACTCAACATTGAAAGTAAAAGAATGGTCCTTCATAGAGGAAAAGCATCGATTGCTATATTTGTGCTAGAGCTTTGATTTTGAAAACATGAAACAATTTTGTCAACGGTAGTAATAAAGCATATGCATCATGTAAATTATATCTTATAAGTTGCAAGCCTCATGCATAGTGTACTAATAGTGCCCGCACCTTGTCCTAATTAGCTTGGACTACCTGGATTATCACCGCAATACATATGTTTTAACCAAGTATCACAAAGGGGTACCTCTATGCCGCATGTACAAAGGTCTAAGGAGAAAGCTCGCATTTGGATTTCTCGCTTTTGATTATTCTCAACTTAGACATCCATACCGGGACAACATAGACAACAGATAATGGACTCCTCTTTTAATGCTTTAAGCATTCAACAACAATTAATTCTTTTCTCATTAGAGATTTGAGGATGTTTGTCCAAAACTGAAACTTCCACCATGGATCATGGCTTTAGTTAGCGGCCCAATGTTCTTCTCTAACAATATGCATGCTCAAACCATTCAACTCAGTGTAGATCGCCCTTACTTCAGACAAGACGAACATGCATAGCAACTCACATGAAATTCAACAATGAAAAGTTGATGGCGTCCCCGAGTGAACATGGTTATCGCACAACAAGCAACTTAATAAGAGATAAAGTGCATAATTACATATTCAATACCACAATAGTTTTTAAGCTATTTGTCCCATGAGCTATATATTGCAAAGGTGAATGATGGAATTTTAAAGGTAGCACTCAAGCAATTTACTTTGGAATGGCGGAAAATACCATGTAGTAGGTAGGTATGGTGGACACAAATGGCATAGTGGTTGGCTCAAGTATTTTGGATGCATGAGAAGTATTCCCTCTCGATACAAGGTTTAGGCTAGCAAGGCTTATTTGAAACAAACACAAGGATGAACCGGTGCAGCAAAACTCACATAAAAGACATATTGAAAACATTATAAGACTCTACACCGTCTTCCTTGTTGTTCAAACTCAATACTAGAAATTATCTAGACCTTAGAGAAACCAAATATGCAAACCAAATTTTAGCATGCTCTATGTATTTTTTCATTAATGGGTGCAAAGCATATGATGCAAGAGCTTAAACATGAGCACAACAATTGCTAAGTATCACATTACCCAAGACATTTATAGCAATTACTACATGTATCATTTTCCAATTCCAACCATATAACAATTTAACGAAGGAGAAACTTCGCCATGAATACTATGAGTAGAAACCAAGGACATACTTATCCATATGCTACAGCGGAGCGTGTCTCTCTCCCATAAGGTGAATGCTAGGATCCATTTTATTCAAACAAAACAAAAACAAAAACAAACCGACGCTCCAAAAAAAAGCACATAAGATGTGATGGAATAAAAATATAGTTTCAGGGGAGGAACCTGATAATGTTGTCGATGAAGAAGGGGATGCCTTGGGCATCCCCAAGCTTAGACGCTTGAGTCTTCTTAATATATGCAGGGGTGAACCACCGGGGCATCCCCAAGCTTAGAGCTTTCACTCTCCTTGATCATGTTGCATCATACTCCTCTCTTGATCCTTGAAAACTTCCTCCACACCAAACTCGAAACAACTCATTAGAGGGTTAGTGCACAATATAAATTAACATATTCAGAGGTGACACAATCATTCTTAACACTTCTGGACATTGCATAATGCTACTGGACATTAGTGGATCAAAGAAATTCATCCAACATAGCAAAAGAGGCAATGTGAAATAAAAGACAGAATCTGTCAAAACAGAACAGTTCGTATTGACGAATTTTAAAATGGCACCAGACTTGCTCAAATGAAAATTCTCAAATTGAATGAAAGTTGCGTACATATCTGAGGATCATGCACATAAATTGGCTTAATTTTCTGAGCTACCTACAGGGAGGTGGACCCAGATTCGTGACAGCAAAGAAATCTGGAACTGCGCAGTAATCCAAATCTAGTACTTACTTTTCTATCAACGGCTTATCTTGGCACAACAAAACACAAAACTAAGATAAGGAGAGGTTGCTACAGTAGTAAACAACTTCCAAGACACAAAATAAAAACAAAGTACTGTAGGTAAAAACATGGGTTGTCTCCCATAAGCGCTTTTCTTTAACGCCTTTCAGCTAGACGCAGAAAGTGTGTATCAAGTATTATCAAGAGACGAAGTGTCAACATCATAATTTGTTCTCATAATAGAATCAAAAGGTAACTTCATTCTCTTTCTAGGGAAGTGTTCCATACCTTTCTTGAGAGGAAATTGATATTTTATATTACCTTCCTTCATATCAATAATAGCATCAACAGTTCGAAGAAAAGGTCTTCCCAATATAATGGGACAAGATGCATTGCATTCAATATCCAAGACAACAAAATCAACGGGAACAAGGTTATTGTTAACAGTAATGCGAACATTATCAACTTTCCCCAAAGGTTTCTTTGTAGAATGATCAGCAAGATTAACATCCAAATAACAATTTTTCAGCGGTGGTAAGTCAAGCATATTATAAATTTTCTTAGGCATAACAGAAATACTTGCACCAAGATCACATAAAGCATTACAATCAAAATCTTTAACCTTCATCTTAATGATGGGCTCCCAACCATCCTCTAGCTTTTTAGGAATAGAGGCTTCACGCTCTAGTTTCTCTTCTCTAGCTTTTACGAGAGCATTTGTAATATGATGTGTGAAAGCCAAATTTATAGCACTAGCATTAGGACTTTTAGCAAGTTTTTGCAAGAACTTTATAACTTCAGAGATGTGGCAATCATCAAAATTCAAACCATTATAATCTAAAGCAATGGGATCATCATCCCCAATGTTGGAAAAAAATTTAGCAGCTTTATCACAGGCAGTTTCAGCAGTTTTAGCAGTTTCGAGCAGTTTCTCGCGCTTTGCATTAGAAGTGGAAACATTGCTAACACCAATTCTTTTATTATTAATAGTATGAGGTGCAGCAACATGTGTAGCATTAGCATTACTAGTGGTGGTAATAGTCCAAACTTTAGCTACATTCTTCTCTTTAGCTAGTTTTTCATTTTCTTCTCTATCCCACCTAGCACGCGAGTTCAGCCATTAATCTTATATTCTCATTAATTCTAACTTGGATGGCATTTTCTGTAGTAACAATTTTATTATGATGATTCTCATTAGGCAAAACTTTTGATTTCAAAAGATCAACATCAGCAACAAGACTATCGACTTTAGAAGCAAGTATATCAATTTTCCCAAGCTTTTCTTCAACAGATTTGTTAAAAGCAGTTTGTGTACTTATAAATTCTTTAAGCATGGCTTCAAATCCAGGGGGTGTGTTCCTATTATTGTTGTAAGAATTCCCATAAGAATTACCATAGCCGTTGCCATTATTATAAGGATATGGCTTATAGTTGTTACTAGAATTGTTCTGGTAAGCATTGTTGTTGAAATTATTATTTTTAATGAAGTTTACATCAACATGTTCTTCTTGTGCAACCAATGAAGCTAATGGAACATTATTAGGATCAATATTAGTCCTATCATTCACAAGCATAGACATAATAGCATCAATCTTATCACTCAAGGAAGAGGTTTCTTCGACAGAATTTACCTTCTTACCTTGTGGAGCTCTTTCCGTGTGCCATTCAGAGTAGTTGATCATCATATTATCAAGAAGCTTTGTTGCTTCACCAAGAGTGATGGACATAAAGGTACCTCCAGCAGCTGAATCCAATAAATTCCGTGAAGAAAAATTTAGTCCTGCATAGAAGGTTTGGATGATCATCCAAGTAGTCGAGTCCATGGGTTGGGCAATTTTTAACCAGAGATTTCATTCTTTCCCAAGCTTGAGCAACATGTTCAGTATCTAATTGTTTAAAATTCATTATGCTACTCCTCAAAGATATAATTTTAGCAGGGGGATAATATCTACCAATAAAAGCATCCTTGCATTTAGTCCATGAATCAATACTATTCTTAGGCAGAGATAGCAACCAATCTTTAGCTCTTCCTCTTAATGAGAAAGGGAACAATTTTAGTTTAATAATATCACCATCTACATCTTTATATTTTTGCATTTCACATAGTTCAATAAAATTATTAAGATGGACAGCAGCATCATCAGAACTAACACCAGAAAATTGCTCTCGCATAACAAGATTCAGTAAAGCAGGTTTAATTTCAAAGAATTCTGCTGTAGTAGCAGGTGGAGCAATAGGTGTGCATAAGAAATCATTATTATTTGTGGTTGTGAAGTCACACAACTTAGTATTTTCAGCGTTGGCCATTTTAGCAACAGTAAATAAAGCAAACTAGATAAAGTAAATGCAAGTAAACTAATTTTTTTGTGTTTTTGATATAGTAAACAAGATAGCAAATAAAGTAAAACTAGCAACTAATTTTTTTGTATTTTGATTTAGTGCAGCAAACAAAGTAGTAAATAAAACTAAGCAAGACAAAAACAAAGTAAAGAGATTGAGAAGTGGAGACTCCCCTTGCAGCGTGTCTTGATCTCCCCGGCAACGGCGCCAGAAATTTACTTGCTGGCGTGTAGTTGACGTGGGAGTTAGAAATCTTTGTGGTGTAACTTTTCTTCAGATCCCCGGCAACGGCGCCAGAAATTTGCTTGATGCGTGTGGTTGGCACGTCCGTTGGGAACCCCAAGAGGAAGGTGTGATGCGCACAGCGGCAAGTTTCCCTCAGTAAGAAACCAAGGTTTAATCGGACCAGTAGGAGTCAAGAAGCACGTTGAAGGTTGATGGCGGCGAGATGTAGTGCGGCGCAACACTAGGGATTCTGGCGCCAACGTGGAACCTGCACAACACAACCAAAGTACTTTGCCCCAACGAAACAGTGAGGTTGTCAATCTCACCGGCTTGCTGTAACAAAGAGTTAACCGTATTGTGTGGAAGATGATTGTTTGCAGAAAACGAGTAGAACAAGTATTGCGGTAGATTGTATTTCAGTAAAGAGAATTGGACCGGGGTCCACAGTTCACTAGAGGTGTCTCTCCCATAAGATAAACGAGCATGTTGGGTGAACAAATTACGGTTGGGCAATTGACAAATAAAGAGAGCATGACCATGCACATACATATCATGATGAGTATAGTGAGATTTAATTGGGCATTACGACAAAGTACATAGACCGCCATCCAACTGCATCTATGCCTAAAAGTCCACCTTCAGGTTATCATCCGAACCCCCTCCAGTATTAAGTTGCAAAGCAACAGACAATTGCATTAAGTATGGTGCGTAATGTAATCAACAACTACATCCTTAGACATAGCATCAATGTTTTATCCCTAGTGGCAACAGCACAACACAACCTTAGAACTTTTTGTCACTGTCCCAGGTGTCAATGCAGGCATGAACCCACTATCGAGCATAAGTACTCCCTCTTGGAGTTACAAGCATCTACTTGGCCAGAACATCTACTAGTAACGGAAAGCATGCAAGATCATAAATAACACGTAGATATAACTTTGATAATCAACATAACAAGTATTCTCTATTCATCGGATCCCAACAAACGCAACATATAGAATTACAGATAGATGATCTTGATCATGTTAGGCAGCTCACAAGATCCGACAATGATAGCACAATGTGGAGAAGACAACCATCTAGCTACTGCTATGGACCCATAGTCCAGGGGTAGACTACTCACACATCACACCGGAGGCGACCATGGCGGCGTAGAGTCCTCCGAGGAGATGATTCCCCTCTCCGGCGGGGTGCCGGAGGCGATCTCCTAGATCCCCGAGATGGGATCAGCGTTGGCGGCGTCTGCTGGAAGGTTTTCCGTATCGTGGCTCTCGGATGCGGGAGTTTCGTCACGGAGGCTTTAAGTAGGCGGAAGGGCAAGTCGGAGGCGGCTCGAGGGGCCCGGACCATAGGCCGGCGCGGCCGAGGGGTGGGGCCGCGCCGCCTAGGGTTTGGCCACCCCGTGGCCCCTCTTCGTTTCGTCTTCGGACTTCCGGAAGCTTCGTGGAAAAATAGGCCCCTGGGCTTTGATTTCGTCCAATTCCGAGAATATTTCCTTACTAGGATTTCGAAACCAAAAACAGCGAGAAAACGACAGCGGCACTTCGGCATCTTGTTAATAGGTTAGTTCCAGAAAATGCACGAATATGACATAAAGTGTGCATAAAACATGTAGATAACATCAATAATGTGGCATGGAACATAAGAAATTATCGATACGTCGGAGACGTATCAAGGAGCGGCGCGAGCGAAAGTGTCCAAGGAGGAAGACGATGACCTTAAATAGAGGTGCGGTGAATCGATGCGCCGTTGGATGGAGAAAATGTGGGATAGATGGTGACACGTGGACAAGGGGTAAAATCGTAAATTCACTGAGAAGGGAACGAACGGGTGCTACAGTGCGTGCGCCAGGAAAAGTGGAGGACGTGTGTCCCCCACTTGCACGACGTGTCAACGTGGTAAGAAATTTGGGCCCACGAGACAGAGGGAGAGAAGTTCTCGCGTTTTCCCGTTACAGTGATCGTGGCTATCGTCAGCAATGATGTCACCTTGGCAAGAGAAAATCTTGGTTACGAAGGTTCGTAAGAATGGCGACAGCAGAAGATTATTGATTATGTCGAGAGCCTTTGATCAAATGCAAGCATTTGTTCATAGCCTCGGGGGCTACTCCCATCGGGAGCGCTGGTCGCGCACCCGATAGATATGACAAGTTCGAGAAAGAATGAGAATTTAGTGACATGAAACATTAAAAGTTGAGCCTACAACCAAGCACTAGTCCTTGGCTATAGCCTCGGGGGCTACTCCCATCGGGAACGCTGTTCGCGTGCCCGATGAAATTATAAAAAAAAAAAAAGAGAGAGAAGAAAAAAGAAGAAGTGAGCATATTTCGAGTTATACAAATAACTCTACATATACTCCCATCGGGAAGGCAAAATAAGTCATACATTGACTCAAAAAAATGTGCTATTCCAACAGCCGAAAAAGCACTCGACAATATATTCTCAGAGCGCCAAAGTAGCGAATAATCTCTGAATACCGCAAAACTTTGCGAAGGTAAGACCCCAGATCCATTCTGAGCAGCGTGGCACCGTCTCTGACGTCGGTTTTGCTACTTTTTTCCGTATCAACAGATACTAAGAAAAATCCTAACGGACGCGTTAGGTACCCGATAAAATATGACTGGGACTCGACAGAATGGTAAGACCTTAAGCGGCACCTGTCGAAGTTTACACCAGTATCCCGAGATCATGTCCGGGGACGTGATCTTGAAGTAGGTTTTTGCGGATTGCCACTAGAGCGAGTTAACTAGTACCTGATCCGTCGGATGAACTAGCCCCAACTACCATTATCCCTGTACAATATATAATTTCGTATCTGAAGATATGTGATAAAGTTCAGAGCTGTTGAACGAATATAAAGTTGGAGATTTTCCCTGACTCTGCGATTCAAGCAAAATCTCGGGGGCTACTGACATAGGCATCCCCAATGGGTGTGCCGAAGATGGTACCCGGGGTTTACTGAAGGCCCACGACCCGAAGGGTAAGAAGAATCGGAAGCCCAAATTATTATTAAGGAAAGCTAGAGTTGTATTAGGAAGAAATACTTGTAATCTTGCGGGATGAGTTGGAAACCCTCCCGAACTCTGTAACTTGTGTATTACGAAACCCTCGGCTCCACCTCCTATATAAGGGGGAGTCGAGGGACAAAGAGAGGATCGAATCTACTGTCAACACAACCCTAGTTTCATATTTGTCGAGTACTTTTCGGCTGAAACCTTCGAGATCTACTTGCCCTTTACATCCAACGAAACACTAGTCTACAATCCGTAGGCATTGACAAGTTAATACCTTGTCATGGGCACCGGTGCAAAATGAGAATTTGGGACATGCCGACGCCCAGCCGTGCACCCCAAATAGCGCCCCCAATACATTTTCATATATTTTTTAAATTTAAACACCAAATAAACTATGATAATATATTACAACTTAAACAAATGTTGGAGATAATTCAACAAGTTCAACATAGCACATAAATAATTAAGATTTATCAAACCACACAAATTTAAAAGTTTAAATCACAATGGCAAACAAATAAACAAACTAGTCGCCGCCTTTGAGAGTCCACAGATGCTCCACCAGATCATCTTGTAGTTGGTGATGAGTGTTGAAGTCTCGGACTTCTTGACGCCTGACGAGAAAAGCAGCAAATGCGGGAGGCACATTGTGATCAACATCTGCAAGAGGACCAATTCGTTCATATGGTTCAGTGTCAAACACTAAAAATTCCCTCTTGCTCTCAATGATTATGTTGTGCAGTATGACACAACATGTCATGACCTCCCACATCTGCTCTTTGGACCATGTAAGAGCAGGGTATCGGACAATGGCAAAGCGAGCTTGCAGCACACCAAATGCCCTCTCCAGATCCTTTCTGGCAGCGTCCTGCATTTGAGCAAACCAAGCTTTCTTCCCTCCAGGTACAGGGTTCAAGATTGTCTTCAAAAATGTTTACCATCTTGGATAGATGCCATCTGCAAGATAGTAGCCATTGTCATACTAGTGGCCATTGATCTCAAACTGCACTGGAGGGGCATTGCCTTCGACAAGCTTCTGGAACACATCTGAGCACTGCAGCACATTGATATTATTGTGTGATCCTGCCATGCCGAAGAACGCATGCCAAATCCATAGGTCATGGTCAGCCACTGCCTCAAGCACCACACTGCATGCACCCTTGTGTCCCTTATACATGCCCTAGTGTGCAAATGGACAGTTCTTCCATGCCCAGTGCATACAGTCGATGTTGCCAAGCATCCCAGGAAAACCCCTCTCTGCATTTTGTGCCAAGATCTGAGCTGTGTCTGCTGCATTGGGTGTGCACAGATAGGTCTTTCCAAACACCGCCACAATTGCCCTGTGAAATTTATACATGCCATGCGCAGATAGTCATCATGTGTATCACCTGCAATTCCATATTCAAGCATCCGAAGAGCCAATGTGCATTTCTGAATTGTCGAGAAACCAAGCTCGCCGACGGCGTCTCTCTTCAATTTGAGATAGTCGATCTCCCTCAAATTCTCGACTATCTTCAGGAAGAGTTTCCTACTCATCCGAAAATGACGGCGGAATACAGTATCACCGTGCAATGGATCATCGGTGAAGTAGTCAGCGTATAGAGCATGCAGTGCCTTGGCTTGCTCTTGCGGCGTCCCGGCGTGGAGCCACCAATGACCGGCTTGTCCTGCTCGGCTATCATGGCCAAGAGGGAGACGAGGATCGCCAGATGTTCGTCGTCTCTAGCGGCTTCCCTGGTCGCAGCCGCGACAACAAGCTCCTCGTCCATGAGCACGGCCATGATGTGCTCGTCGTCCGAGTCCATTGCCTTGGCAAATAGCCGAACACCTCGCGTGCAGGGTGGGACCGGTGGGGACGGAGGGAGCAGTGGTGGCGGGAGCGGGTGAACGGCGACGGTGGGAAGGGCCAGCGAGGTGGTGTGGGTTTGCGGCGGAGTGTATACGGCGGCGGAGTGGGTTCCTACCGGTGACAATGGTCCATCGCGGTGAGGTGTGGTTGCAGCGGCTACAGTGCTCGCGAGGCGGCTACTATAGGGGCCGCTATGGGGCGCCGCTGGAGATGCTCTTAATCCACTTATATCTATAGATGACGTGGAGTAGTATTGCAGCGGTCTTAGAGCATCTCCAGTCGCGTCCCCCAAAGCGTCCCCCAAAGGGATTTGGGGCCCGCCGGACAAAAAAAGCGTTCCAGCCGCGTCCCCCAAAGCCCATTTTTGTCCGGCGCCCCGAGCCCGTCCCCGTCCCACAGGGGACGCTCGGGGGACGCCGGACACAACGAAAAGCGAGGCGGGCTCCCACATGTCGGCGACTATTTGCATAAACCGTTGGTTCGCGCCTCTTTTCTCGTCGCTCCTTCCTTCCCGCGCCTCCCACCCCACCGCCGCCGCTGGATTTCCCGGCCGTTTGGGCGTCCGATCTCTGCCGAGAGTCGGCACCGTTGTCGCGGCCGGGGCTCCCGCCGGTCGTGCCGCCGCCGCCGCGTCGCCGGCGCGTCCCGAACGCGCCGTCAAATCCGCCCCACCTCCGCGCACAGAAGGTGCTCGACGACTTGCCAGGTAGGCGCGATTGGTCGCTGTTTGTTGCGTCGTCTGCCTCGGCGCAATTTTAACCATTGATTTTGCTTTAACCATGGACAGCGATGATGAGATGGTTGCCCTGCTGCTGGAGGACGAGCAAGCATTCGACGACGACCTGCGGGAGCATTTGAAAACAATCCTCGCAAACATTTTTTTTCATATGCTACATTTGATATAAATGGTTTATGTGTTAAAAAAATTATTTTAAATGTTTGGGGGTGGCGTTTGGGGGACGCGGCTGGGGAGCGACGTCCCCCAAACACGGCACGAACAAAACACGTCTCCCAAACGCTCAATCTGGCGCGGTTTGGGGGACGGTTTGGGGACGCGACTGGAGATGCTCTTAAACCAATATACATGCCCTCGCGGATCACACTATCTCCTCCATGTGAGCCTCTCCGTATAAAGACCACCACGACTCGCCAGTCGCCACCATCTATTTCTGTTTCACCACATTTTTGTGTGACTCCGGCCATTGCTGGAGCCTGAAGGCTGAAGCTCGCGGCCGTCGGTGGTGGACGAAGGGAAGCGTGCGCGGCCGGCCATGGGGACGCAGGCGTCGCCGGAGAACAGCACGCCTCCCAAGGTGAATCTCTCTCTCTCCTGCGTTGCGTCCGTACGTCGCGATCTGTTTTTCTCGACAATGTTCCTCTAGCCATGGAATAATTCCATCTATCTTGCTCAAAGAAAAACCTCCATTGTTCTTGTAGAGAGAGAGAGTCAAAGTGTAGAGATCACACGAAAATAAAAGTTAAGAGTTCTGGAGTTGTGAAAAGCAGTGAGCGAGATCGACAAAGCCCTACCGGTTAGCTGATAAACAGGGCAGAAAAGGTTGTTTTATGATTTTTTTTTTTTTTTTGCGTGGAGGAATCTCTTGTCACGTCAAGTAGCACTTGTTCATCTTCTTCATGTGAAACTGAAGTACCTTTTCTTCTCGAGAAACCAAGTGAAATTTTCGTATCTTGTAACAATGCCAGCGTCATATAATTCGTGATGCTTTGCATTATCTGCCATTTTTTCCTATTCTCCTGAAATTAGCGTGTTGGACAGAGATTTGTTGCACATAAGTACAAGTGATCCTGTTTTTTTTAAATAAAAAATCATATATTTGAGTTTCAAAAAATTCTGAAAAAAAATCTGTATATAGTTAATGATGTATTCCACAAACGTGTAAAATATGGACTTCAAATACTTTATGTTCTGATCTACACAAAAATGACAAAAATATAGATCTGAGTAGTCATTTTCAAATCTCCCAAACATATCAGATTTTATGATTTTTGTCTAGCACAAAATAAAACGAATTTCGTGTTACGATTTTGCATGATTATGAGATGTATCATCGACAGTCCCCAAATTATTTTCAGATTTTTTAGTAACTTGTAATTTTATCTTTTAATATTTTTAAAATGGCTCGAGCCCCTCTGCTCTCTGTTTATAAGAGGCTCTTTGTTATTGGGGAGTGGTGTTTTGGAACATGGGAGCTATTTTGAAATTTATCTTACATACATTTTGAATTTCAAAAATTGGAACGGAAAATTCGCACGTACATCTTCACGTGCTACGTGCTCACAAAGTTGTTTCATAAAAAATAGACTTGTCATGTGACGTGTGTAAAAAAGACAAAATTCAGTGCTAAAAATAATGCTTTTTACAAGATAAATTTTCTCTTTTTTTACATAGACCACAAAAAATATTGATTTCTCATGAAACTTGACGAATGCACATATATTATAGAAAGATGTACATGTAGAATTTTTTGTCAAAATTTTTTGACAACTTGAAATATAATTTTTTGGTATAGAGAGCACCCGGGAGCCGTATTGAATTTCCGCTTTGTTATACATTACCTCTATGAGCATATTATAAAACAAAAAGGTGGCATGTGGCTGACTACTGGTCAGTGGAATTTTTTAAAAGTCCATGACCGCCTCATTAATCTTGGACTGTACATGCTCTCAGACGCTGGTGCCTTGTGGAGGGTAGCGTGGTGTTCTTGGTCATGTGGGTAGAGCCCGCCGTGTGCTGCCCACGCGTGAGACTTTTCTCCTGTCGCAGCAGGTGTATCTTTGCATGCAGGCCCGTGAATCACTAAAGCCTAGTTAGCTAGTAGTAGTACTGGTGCCTGGTCGCACTGAGTGCTAGCTGCTGCGGGCATATGCACTGCACACAAAAGAAAGTTCATTGCATTGTTCCAAAAGACCAAAACTACCAGCTCAAAAAAAAAAAGACCAAATGGAATAAGAGAATTAAACTTGTACAATAAATATCGTAAAAATCAAACCTTGTAAACATTAATACTCCATTTGGTATGTGCTGCGCGCTTTGCGACAAAAGACACTGTTGCAAGTTGTAGCATTGCAACAAATATTCACAACAACGACCAGGAAAAATAGTTGTATTTTTGTTGCAAAAATTGTACTTTTACAATAGCAAATAAAAAATCATGTATGTAGCATTGCAGCAAAAAACTCACAAGAAATACCGAAAAGCTCGAGGAGGACCCGGAGCTCACGCCGTTGAACGCGCAGTTCATGTTTGGTGCGTATCAAGAGGCGGCGGAGGAGGAGGTAGCCCAAGCGACGTTCGACATAGAGCAGTGGCAGTGGTAGGAGGTGGCGGCCGCGCGGAGGAGGAGGTGGACGATGACGACAACCTCGACAACTAGAGCGGCGACGGCCCTGACCCAGAGGAGAAGGCGGCGGAGCAGAGGGCCATCCTCACATCCTTCGAGTCGCTGAAGAAGACCGAGGACGACGCTCGTGCCTGCGGGAAGCCAACGAGGAGCAGTGGAGCCGCGTCGTCGACGTCTCCATCCAACGGGCATCGATAGAGGAGGCGGGTCGCCGCTTCTTCGCAGATGAGCGGCAGTGGCTCCTCGAGGACGCGGCGGAACGCCGAGCTCTTTTCGCCAAGCATAATATAGAACGCGTCCAGACACGATTTTCATTTAAAGGACGCCGATGGTACCAATTTTATCGGACGCGTCCTAAAATCTTTTGAGACTCCTTTGGCTGGGATGCTCTAAAGTAGTTGCATGTGTCTTTGCCTCACACGCTAGTGCAGCAAGCAGCGTGCAGTCTTTCGGGGAGCAGAACTTTGCTGGGTGGGATGGGAACTCATGCTGGACAAAGAAGACAGCAAACATGCGACACCTGCTAGCTGCTAGCGAGTCATGCCGGCCGATCGGTGCAAGTGTATTTCAGAAGAAAAAAAATAGAAACAGCTCAATAATAGATGCTTATCAAAAGAATTTCCGTACTCCCGGCAGGAAAACGTTATTATTTTGACTGGTTGTATCATTCGACGCTGTTAGGCGAACATGCATGGTCAAAATATCAAAGGTCTTTACCATGAGGTGGCACTGACTGATAAGCCCCGATCACTGCATGGCCATGTGACAAGTCAACAGCCCATAACAGAAGGAGTCACTCCACCTTTGAAATTTCGAAGTTGCATTATCAGCCTGTTTTTTGTAGATTGTAAAAAATTGTATCGCATTTTTGAAAATGCTACATACACAAGATAAAATTGTCAAATTCAGGATTTTTTGCAACAATGATTAAAGATTTTGCCGTAGTGAGGGGATGCATTCCTGCGTGGTGAGAATGACGGTAGTTAAATCGGCGGACGCTCGAGCCACAAGATGCCTAGTTGTCTACAGTTTGTCAAAAAAAAAAGGCTCCATCTTTCTTTGTTGCATGAGGCACATTGATGTAGCTGTCGTTGCTCCACAACGTGGCCTCATGGCGTCCATGAGTCAAGATATGACGAAAGGTTTTCTTGATCGAAGAGCAGCCACACGTACACATGGTACGGAACTACGGTTGTTGCAACTTCACAAGGCCTCATTCGTTCGGCGTTGGATTGAAACCAGACGGGGAAATGTTTCAAGCGGGGATTGGGTTGATCCCGTCCTATTACCCAATCCCGACTAACCCACACTCAACCCTTCCCCATAAGGCATTGTTCGGTTCCTAGGGATTGAATCCTAGCATGGATCTAAACCAGACTTGGATTTTGTTGATCCAGAGCTCTCACCAAATCCCTTCTAATCCCGTTTCCTTGATCCCTTCAAATCCATGCCTTTAGAAACTTGTTCGCGTATGCCTCTCTTATTCATGGATTCAAGCAGGGGATTGAGTGGAGAGGAGAAAGGAATGAAGAGGAAGATGCAAGCTCTCTCTGACTTCCTTGTCATGAAAATTCTTCCACAAGTCAGATGGGGATGAATTTATTCTAGATCGATTTAATATAGTGGACGAGATTAATTGGACTAATAATACCTGCAGGGAGTAACCGAAGACCCTAATTTTGTTGGGCTGCAAAAAAATAGCTTGCAAGGCTATACATCCAAGATCGGCCACTATCCATATCAATCCCTACCTATCAGGGACTAAACGAACGAGGCCTCCCTTTTTATTTCATCGGTTATGTTAATCCCGGCTAGCTACACGTGTGACTCGGCCATGCAACATCCAGTTTCAGCGCTCTCTGCCACTCTCTCTTTTCTCTTGCGTCATGGAAATTCTTCCACGGGTTAGGTGAAGATAATTTATATCCAGACCGATTCAATGGAAGATAGACGGGATGGGCTGGGCTGTAATCCCGTAGGGCCTTGTTTGGTAGGAGTGTATTATTAAGTATCTGAGAGTATTTTCTCAATGGGATTGGGTGAAAACACTTGTGTCACCCAAAATACTTTGTTACACTACAATCCCCTTTAGAGCATCCCCACTCGTTGGCGCTCCCCACGCCCAAATCCGGCGAAATTTTCATCCGGATTGGATCAATTTTTGGCATGGGGGGCAGTATATTTCCAGTCGTGTGCTCCACAAGCGGCGTTTCTCGGGGAAAAAGTGGATGGCCCGGGGAGTCCGAACGAAAGAGAAGACACGTGGGCGTGGGCGGTTGGTTTTGCTCCATCCGGAGTCCCCGAGCGCTCCCCGGGGGGGCGGGGATGGCGTGGGATCGTCGGATGAATTTAGGCCCAAATCCGGACGAAATCGAGGAACCGGGGGCGCGACTGGACCGGATTTCGCCGTCCGAACGTAAAAAACGGCTCGTGGGGGGCTTCTCGGGGAGACGAGTGGAGATGGTTTTCAAGTGGATTTGAGTGTTTTTTCCTTGGCGTAACTAGATACTCCCCAATACACTCGGGGGACTGTTTTGTTTCGTAGCCCCGTTTTTGGTTCGGATGAAACCCACTAAACACCAGAAACCACGTCGGGCAGGAGTGAATCGGAAACGCTCCAGGTACGTACCTCGCGTTTTTTACTCGCCTCAAAACTCATGGCTTCGTCGGCGTAGCGGAGCGCGCTCCGGCCTCTTGTTCTTCCACCGCGCTGCACCTTGGTCCATCCCTACGACACAGAGTGCACCCAGCTGGTTTGTTATCTCTTGGATTCGCAAAGAGCACTACGGCACACACAGTGCTTCCTGCTGGTTGATTAATTTTTGTATCCTGAGTTCACCACGTGAGCATTCTCACGAGTTTCAATCTCCACACATGCCCATGCTACCGGATCAGCACCGTTTATTCTCCGTCTCGTAATGATTTCTTGGTTGTGATCTTTTTTTTTAACAAGTTAGTTGTAGGATCATCCCTGCCTTCCAAACAGATAAATTAGTGGAGAGTATTAACAATTAGAGGGTTAAGCGAACACCACAAATTTGATGATCCGGAAAATTTGCATCGCCGGGCTGAAAATCCAGATGTCGGACCGCGATCCAGGCCAAATACCTGCCTCGGGACTCGTTCATAATCCGTACGGGACTACGAGTGTTGGAACCCGTGTCCCGCATTTTTCTGCCGCGCTGGCGTGTCATCAGTCAACCCAACAACATTCTTTCATTTCCTCGAAGGAAAAAAAGAAAAACTAGAGTAATAACGAACCCAGCGAGAGATACGCTCTGGCGGCTGGCGGCGGGCGGTGCATCTGAACCTCTCCATATAAAGACCACGACGACTCGGCCGCCACCACCATCCCTGCAACTCCATCTCTTTCTCGTCCTCTTTGTGTGACTCCGGCCATTGCTGGAACCCTGAAGCTCGCCGTCTTTGTCGGTGGTGGAAGAAGGGAAGAAACGCGCGCGGCCGGCCATGGGGACGCAGGCGTCGCCGGAGAACTGCACGCCGCCAAAGGTGATCTGATTCTCTCTCTCTCTCTCTCTCTCATGTGCTGCGTCCGTACGTCGTGATCTGATTTTCTCGGCAATGTTCCTCTACCCATGGAACAACAACCTCGGAGAAAGAGAGAATCAAAGTTAGAGTTGTCCTAGCCATCGAACAGCAGTGAGCGAGATCGATAGAGCCCTATGGGTTAACTGATTAACAGGGCAAAGAAAAAAAATGCCTTTTTGCGTGGAGGATTCTCTTGTTCCGGCATGTCGCGCTAGTTCATCTTCTTCATGTGAAACTGGAAATCTTCTTTTTCCCCGAGAAACCGTGTGAAACTGTGGCATCTTGCAACAGTGTGGGTATCATATAATCAGTGTGATTCGTGATGCTTTGCCTTAACTGCGGAATTTTACCTTTTCCTCCTAATTAATGACTATGCCACTCCCTGTTTCCAGCTGTAATTTTACACTATATAACTGTGTCATCCTGCTCTCTTTTTTTTAAGATCCTCTCCAGCATATTACAACCTTTTGTTTCAGAAGAAAAATATTGAAACTATAAAGCTAGTGTGATTTAGAAAATATATAGAAACAGATCAATCAACAAAGAAAAAGACTGTGTGGTCCATGCACCTTGTACTTGGACTCACAAGTATGAACGGTCTTGATGCGTACTTCCAGTCCAGTACTGTTTCGCTTTCCGGCACCGGTAATAGCTCACACTTGGCTGCAAAAAGGAAAAATCTCACACTTTTTAATTCTCCATTAACTGCTTTCCTTATACAACATGGGATTGATTTTGCTAAAGAAATACAGTAAGAATTACTAGTAGGAGTATTTGTTTAAGAAGATTATCTTTGGATGGGAGGTTCTCATAAAAAATCTAGAAAACCACACAGCAAAGGTAGGGTGAATCTCTCGCATTCCGGGCAGGAAAACGTTACTATTATTTTGACTGGTAGTCTCATGCAAGACTGTTAGGTGAACATGCGTGGTTGAAAAATCAAAGATCTTTACCATGAGGTGACACTGACTGATAGGCTCTGATCATTACATATTTGTCTTGGGCGACTACTTGGCCATGTGACAAGTCAACTGCCCATTTCAAAAGGAATCACTCCCTTTGAGATTTTGATGTTGCCGACTACCTATAGGTTTTGAAATTGAAATGGTAGATGGTTATGAAATTAATTGGTCCATTTGTGCCAACAGTTTTGATATTTTTCAGTAACACCTATTTTGTGTGAGCATGAGACCTGTAAGCTAACAAAAATGACGAACTCTCACAGGATGAGAGGACTGCCCGGGAGAAGGCAATCGACGACTGGCTTCCTATCACATCGTCGAGGAAAGCAAAGTGGTGGTACTCCGCCTTCCACAATGTCACCGCCATGGTTGGCGCTGGGGTGCTAAGCCTCCCCTACGCCATGTCCGAGCTCGGTTGGTATGTACCGATACTTTGCCATGACACATATTACCTCTGTTCCACAATATAGATGTTTTGGTAGGTTATTTTAGCCTACCAAAACATCTCATATTTATGAATGTAGTACATACGTTTGAACCATGTTGCTTCAAATTAACCTTTCAGTTTCGAATGGTGATACCAGCCGACTGAATGACATGTTGGATCCAAATGCCGAACTCACGGCTGGTCCAGTTCTCAAAGCTCTAAAACTTGAAACGACATATACAATACGTGTCATCACTCATCAGTTCAGTGGTTTTTGTTTCTGTTTTTGTGCAGGGGTCCCGGCATCGCGGTGATGACCTTGTCATGGATCATCACGGTGTACACTCTGTGGCAGATGGTGGAGATGCACGAGATGGTCCCCGGGAAGCGGTTCGACCGGTACCATGAGCTCGGGCAGCACGCCTTTGGTGATAAGCTCGGCCTCTGGATCGTGGTGCCGCAGCAGCTCCTCGTCGAGGTCAGCCTCAACATCGTGTACATGGTCACCGGTGGCAACTCGCTGAAGAAGTTCCACGACGTGATCTGTGACGGCAAGTGCAAGGACATCAAGCTCACGTACTTCATCATGATCTTCGCCTCCGTTCACTTCGTCTTGTCCCAGCTCCCAAACTTCAACTCCCTCTCCGCCATCTCCCTCGCTGCCGCCGTCATGTCACTCAGGTAATATATACATGTCTCCACCGCAAACTGCTCTGTACTTGCTGTAGCAAATCCGGCAAATTTATATACTGTACTATCATTTTGGTGTCAACGGCCACTGACAAGAGCACACGCTATATGCAGCTACTCGACGATTGCTTGGGGCGCCACCTTGGACAAGGGGAAGGCACCAAACGTGGACTACAGCTTGCGAGCGTCGACGACGACAGGGAAGGTGTTTGGCTTCCTCGGGGGCCTTGGTGACATGGCATTCTCCTACTCTGGTCACAACGTGGTGCTGGAGATCCAGGCCACTATTCCGTCCACGCCGGACAGGCCGTCCAAGAAGCCGATGTGGAGGGGCGTGGTGGTCGCCTACATCATCATCGCCGCCTGCTACATGCCAGTGGCTATGATCGGCTACTGGGCGTTCGGCAAGGACGTGGACGACAACATCCTCATCACCCTCAACAAGCCCAAGTGGCTCATCGCCATGGCCAACATGATGGTCGTGCTTCACGTCATCGGCAGCTACCAGGTACTTTCCGATGCATGAAATTATGATGCGTATTAGAGATCAGGACGATTAGATCCGGCTGAACAACAAAATTTATATGTTTTGCGCACAGGTTTATGCGATGCCGGTGTTCGACATGATGGAGTCGTTGCTGGTGAAGAAGATGAACTTCTCGCCAGGCCTGAGGCTACGTCTGATTTCCCGGACACTCTATGTTGGTAATGTCCCCCTTAATTTCTGTCAACTCAACTCTTCAGTCAGGCATCTGACCATCTGTACTGATAATCCAACCATGCAATCTGTGCAGCGTTCACGATGTTCGTGGGCATCACCTTCCCGTTCTTCGGTGGCCTCCTTGGGTTCTTTGGAGGGATCGCCTTTGCGCCGACGACCTATTTTGTAAGCATCTTTTTCAGACCCGTTTCATTGCAGCAATCCAATCCCAGAGTATCTGATCAGATTGAACTTTACAACTGCAGCTTCCCTGCATCATGTGGCTCATCATCTGTAAGCCCAAGCGATTCAGCCTCTCATGGTTCAGCAACTGGGTAAGAAGAAGATCCAAGCTTTCTCTCTGTTCTTCTGCCAGAACTGCAAAACATGAATTCCATCCTGGTTTTCCTTTTATGTTTCAGATTTGCATCATCCTTGGGGTGATTCTGACGATCGTGGCGCCCATCGGAGGGCTCAGGCAGATCATCCTTTCTGCCAAGACATACAAGTTCTATTCATAGATCACTCCCGTGAGCCCTCGTGATTGGTTACTCTGTCTTTTTGCTGTCCTGAATTTTGCAAAGAAGATCATGGCTCAGTTAGACCAGAAGATGCTTGTGTTTGGTGGTAATCATGAAGGGATCCGGCCGGCTCTAGCGAGTGCTTGTTTTTAAGAACCCTGCAGGAGAACTGCATGTCATATTATTAAGAAGATAGGAAAGGCCAAAAACTGGCCTGAACAGAACCAGGTTCAGAGTACAACTAGCGAGTCTGCCAGCAGTGCTTGTATTCGTATTCTTTAGATTAATAAATAAATGGAAGATCCACAAATTGTTCATGTTAATTGATTGTTTAGGGTTTCAGTGCAGATACTCCAGATAAAGCTCTGGCCAGTCAAAGTAATCTCATTTCAAGGGGAGCACTGAACAAGATCACTGAGGCTTATTTCAAACGCCGATATTATATTCTCCATATTGAACATTATATCTACACGGTCCCACATTCTTTTGGGGGGGAATAATAATAATACAATCTCAGCACCACCACAACTAACCTAAATTGCACCGCAAGTTTCTCAGAGATCAATTAACAGCTCGCCTCCTACAAAAAAAAATACCTCCTTAATCCTAATACGAGGTATGCTCAGGATAGCCCCATACATCCAGCCAGCAATGTTCAGGAAAAGAGATTAAGCAATGGAAAATGAAACTGCAGAGAAGATAAACTTAAAACTGTTTTTCCATCTATCAACCAACCTCTTTGTACAGTTTCCAGGATTACATTCACAACAGGAAATGCCACTGAACTACCATCAAAACGGCTCACATCATGTGTTCACGAGCCAAGGACACAACCCATTTCCCCCCATCCCTCTGTTTTCCTCCAAAAAAGTATCATCAAAGATAATCCTCCATCTAATCACAGGGGCGTCCATTACTTCATCATGGCTGACAATAAACCCATTCTAAGATAGGCTCATTCCATCCGACTCCGCAATTGTGAAGACTGGTTTCCAAAGCCTGCTAATAATCATTTGACTTTGCACAGCTCATACATTCGGTAGAGGAATGAAACCATCAGGATCGATGTGCACTTCATATATGGAAAACGTCAAAAAACAGCTCCACAGGCCCCCACTCAGTTTATCATAGAATGATCCATAAGCTGTCAGTCTATTTCGCCTTCCTCAACATCAATTGTTTGTTCATCCGACCCTACTTCCTCGTCTTCTTCATCATCATTTTTCATATATAGTCCGAGCTGTTCTAGGGGGTTGCCCCCAAGGTTAAATCCAAGAGCCTCAGGCGTATGACTTGGACTCATTTCACCGACCAAGTTGTGATGCTGTTCACTTGTGACAGTTCCGAGCATTTCAAAATCTTTTAAGAAGAGACTCCCTTCATTGATTTCTACGGTTTTCTCCATCTGCAGGATCAATAGTTTATGCGCTTAAGAGCATGGATATCAACACAGCAAGATGTTGCTTGCCAGATTTTGTCTAGGTTTACCTGTTGCAAGGCTTTACGAGCTGCTTCTCTTTCAAGTTCTCTTTGGCGTTTAGCTTCTGCAGCAGCCTCAGCAACAGCTGCTGCTTCAGCCCTCTTGCGAGCTTCCTCAGCAGCTTTAGCCTCAGCTTGTAACCGAGCTTTCTCTGTAATGGAGATGGTGTCTCAATACACTGTATTGCAGCTGCCATATCAGCCCAATGATTATCAATTTCAGCTCACCTTCTCTTTGTAACCTTTCAAGCTCCTCCCTCTCGCGTCGAACTTTCTCAGGATCCTTCTTCGCGACCTGATATGAACAATCATGTGAAACATGTTGGAATAGTATCAACTAGAGCCCAAACAATGCCCTTCATAGACTACTTTCGAACACACACCTGATCAAGAGCCTTCTCACGAGCCTTAAAAATTGTATCAGCAAAGCGGCTTTTCAAAATGGCGGCCCGGTAACTTCCAGGTGAAACCTGTTTCTCAGACAAGTTCTCCCCTGAAATATCGATTCATTAAATAAACTGTAGGAAAAACCATTTTATCTAGCAAAGCTGCACTGGGTAACCAAAGAGACAGTATAAAAGTCCAAGCGTACCCTCATCGTCAGCAGAAATAGGTACAGGGTCAGTACTTCCTTCTCGTGTATTCAATGAATTATGTGAATCTACAAAGATAACAGTTGATAGTAAAAATACGTAAGATGCAAGTAGATATTCTAAAATTGCAGAAGTTGAACAAAACCAATCCACGAGCACTTTGAGAAGTTGGGGGATCAACTTAATACCACACTGTTTCTATAAAATACGGCATTACTACATCGATGTTCCATATAAGTAACTTGCACAGAAGTTCAAAAGATAAAAGTTTGAAGGAGACCCCACTTGGATGTAGATCCAATGACCAACCCCCCACCACCACCCCACCCTACATGTAAGGAAGTGACAACGAACCATTTCTCTAACAGTTTAATATTAGTGGGTTAATATGGCTCTGACAAAATGGGTTAAACCGGACACCACTTGAATTCAGCCTCAATTGACTGACGATCTGCCCTTTTCTCTGACAGGATAATATTTAGTGGAACGTATAATTGACTCCACTTGGATGCAATCTGGATACACTTTGATGTTTCATAGCTCAAAATGTGTCTGAAAGTAACATGTTAAAATTCGCTGAATTTTCTATACACAATAGTAACCCCTGCATGTGATTCGGTCCACATTACTTCTAACACTACCATATTTGGCAGGATAAATTGCTCAGATTGTCTGATAATGTTTCGCCTGGCTTGTGTCAAACATCAAGCCTAGCATTGTTATTATTTAAGTTTTAATTTAAAACTCTTATTGAGTTTAATCGATCAAATCTCATGAAATAGTAATAATTATTAGATAAGAAGTGCTTAGTAGAGCACAGCAATACAGAAATAGGTAATGTGACTAACTTTTGAGGACTGGGCTTTGATAATGAATTAAGTGGTCAGGTGGGTTTATGTTAGGCCTGATCAGGGATTTATGCTTGCAGATAGGCCACACGCTGAGATGGCTTCAGAATACCAAGGTTTTATTATAAGAAAACATCTTACCATTTTCCTGATCCAAGCTAACCACAGGTTGGGTGTTCTCCTGCAAGTACACAGAGAGCAACCATTGAGGAAACCGATGTCTAAAATAATCTTTGGTCAGTAGCATGTCAATTTTGTTCGAGACTTGTAAAATGTTCTAAAAACTACTCAGAATACAGTAACTGTGCAAAAGTACCTTGACCCCGCTTTTTGGCGGAGGAACTTTGACACCCAAGTCACTTCCAGAGGAGCTACTTGAGTCCGAACCTGAGGATGCAAAAGGAAACAAAATGATCACCGTGTTGGGTATGATAATTCACATGAAGTAAAGGAGAATGACATGCGCCAAATGATATTGGCTTTTCTCGCCGTGTGGGTTTTATCATCTAATATCATGAAAGAATAAATTTTATGGACATTGGCTTGTTTTCTTCATGTTGGATCCATCGTGTAACATTGTGAAAGAAACAAATCATGTCCACAAATTTAAATGAGCTTGAGAGACAAGTTTTCAAAAGTGGGCCTTCCAGTGACCTAAGAACAGGTCCTTTAACAACAGACCTGGAGGGTGGGCCAGCCATATGGTTCCCTAAAACAGTTGCAATGGTATGCAGAGTTACCCGGAAAAATACAATAGGACAACTGAGAAGCTATTTATAGAACTAGACCATGCTAAAGAAGATGTTCTATAGTCCCCTAAAAAAAAGATGGTCTATAGTCCACTTGAGACATAATTATCAATTGATACTAGCTCCTATAGTTTAGCAAATTAAGTGGTGCAAACTTCTGTTTGTGAAACAGTGAGTGTTTATAGTAATAAACCTAATCCAAAAATTCTAACATGGCTGACACTGTCAGATTCTGTCAAGGATTTGTACATGGATAAAAACATACAGCAGTGTAAGGAAAAAAAAAAGAATTATAAAGAAGCACTCAGTTTTGGCTCCTCCATTTCCCCTGGTCCCTTGAGTGATCGGATTTAGGTATTATATAGCTCATATTCACAAGCATGAACCGAGTGAAATGAAACGCAGAAAAGGAATTTCATAAAGGAAGCGAAAGTGATTTATTATCACCAATTCCTGGCGTGTTATCATAATGTTCTGTATTTAAATGCTAGGCTGCTAGCTGCTACAATCAGCTGGGAGTCAACTCAGCTCTTAAAATACAATACAACCAGCCTCGAGACCATCCTCATGTGTAACAGTGCGAATGTATGACACATGTTTGGCACTAGGTACTCATTAGCATCAATCAATTGAGCAGGGAAAGAAAACTTGATGGACTCTCTAAACTTGCCATACATCCATTTCATACTGCAATCAAGCACACTATTAATGAACCAAATCCTGTAATTTCAGTGTTACAAACTATGCAAATCAAGAATAGAATGGTCCTGATACGAAAACATCAAAGTGAACTAGGCTCAGGAGGGTCCGCCTATAAAATGGCATTAAGAAAATGGAAATAATTCTTGTTGGTACTTGATTTTCAGAATCTATAGTTCTAGATCTAATAATAATGGCATTGGTTTTCTTTAAAACAGGGCTCTGGTAGGGTTCTGGGTAGTGGCCAAAACGGATACCAATAGGGATAAGGGAAGGCTTACAAACATTGACATTTGAACTTTGAGTAATATATGTGCACCTACAAAATTTTGTGCAAATATTTGCTTTTTGGCCTATGCACAAAACCAAATTTGATGCGCATGAAGAGTAGCATTGGCCATTCATCCAGGAAACAAAAAACCATACATTTATGCAAAAAAAAAACAGTGCATATAATACTGAAAAATGTACATCTGTTGTTTTCTGGGATGTTCTGAAATTTGAGGCTGCAGTTCTTTTGTTTTTTAAAAGGCCTTAGGTGAATCCATGGGCCAAAAAGGATCCTCGCAACTTGTGGATAATAAATGGGCTAAGTGGTAAAGGATCAGCAGTACAAGCAAAAGTGTCAATGGATGCCACTTAGATAAGTGAAAAAGGAAATTATACCATGTTAAAAAGTGAGCTATCTTCACAATACAAACAGTGAACAAAAATGTGTGATTTATCAGCGGTGAGATTAATTGATCAAAATTTATTAACTGGGCCTCAACAATGAAGAGCCCAACAGAATCTCCTGTAAGCATTGCAACACTTGTTACTCATACTGTTATGTAAGTTCTACAAGCCACAAGCATACACAGGTATACAGGCTCTGCTTGCTGCCATGTGAACTAAATCAAACTGCTAACATGCAGTTGCTATGAACGATATATTAATATTTAGCGTATTGAACACCTCTTTCAAAAGTTGGAACTAAACTAGAAACAACCAGACCACAGTTATCAATACTACCAATTTTCAACTTATCAATTCTTGTTGACAGTGAATATTCATCGATCCACGATGTCAACTATGCAAAGCACGGTGCAAGTTATTTCAACCTTAAGGATGATAGTGTCAGAAACGCCATCAATTTGCAACATGCAACATGGAATGGAAAAGTAAAGAGTACAGCGAAAGAACATATTGCTGAACTCGCATCAGGTAGGTAAAGATACAAAGTTAGGGAATGTAATATGTGAAGGTAAATGATAAATGAGCGAAAAATACATACCGCTGGAGGATGATCCTGACTCGCTACTAGAAGTGCTAGAAGAACTATGCTTGCTGCTTCTGTCTGCTGTTTCACTTTCAAATACCACAGGAGGATATGCTAAAGGTGGAAGATCATTCCCACCAATATCAATGTCTTCTTCAATAAGCTCATTGCCTGCAAATACATGTACAATTATTAACTTCAATTCAACAACAACCAATGCCACACAGAAAACATTAATGGGGAGAAATCAACCGTCATGATGCATGGATGGGTTGACGAGTCCATCATATTCACTTTCGAACTGTTAAACAGAAGAAAACAATGATCAGTAACCTAACTAGCGAATATCAATCTCCAATACAAATAGCACCCACCTCAACCTCACGAGGCTCATCTTTTGTAGGGTTTCCAGACTGATTTACTCTATCGTAGTCATCCAGAAGCTTCCGTAATTCAAAAAGCGTATCATCGCTGAGAGCATTCATGTCAATAGTCAGCTCATCTTCATCAGCATCATTATCATCATTCACATGCGTCTTTATGAAGTCAACTACATGTTCTGGAATGAATCCACCATATGACTGTAGCCTTACGCTCAGTTCAACCTTCTGTTCATCTGTCATCATCTCCATAGCAGCAGGCTGTACCACTGGAGCATCCTCAGCCGGCTGAGGCATCTGTACGACTGATGGTACTGGAGCATCCTGGATCAAAGGCGAGGCTTTCCTCTTCTTGGGTTGCAAAACTGGCTTGGCAACCACATCCTCTTTCTGAAAGGTGCTCTTCTTATATGAACCTTTATTTGATGAAGTCTTTTTCTCGGAAGGGTCTTTATTGTCAAAGATATTTTTCTCAACCGCGACATTTCTCGAGTGCTCTACTACAGAGGATTCCTCCTCTGGCCGTGGAAGCTTCTTCTCGATCGGCTTCCATCTAGGTTCAAAAACGCTGCTCATGGTATGGGCCATTATGTTGACCGCATTGCCGACCGGGTTATAAAGTATAGCATTGCTGAAGGTAAGCCTGACATCCGCAGCAAACTCCCACGGCGTATGGTACATGCCCGCATTCAGCTTCTTCTGGATGGTGCCCAGATCCATGGGGTGCTTGACTATGTCGAAATAATCAGGGATGCACAGCTTCACGGGATCAACCGGGATAACAAACGGGCCTGCAGAACGATGCTTCATGAGGTTCTTCAGAAGGTCCTGGCATTTCTTAAACGAGGCCGCGTAGTTGACGGAGCTAACCACAGGCCGGGCCACCGACGGCGGCTCCCCTCTGCCGGACTGCACCGAGTTGCTCCTCCTGAGATTACTATCTTTTTTATTGGCGGTGAAATCGCCCCCGGCCGACGCGGTTCCGCCGTTCATGCTCGCGGCGGCGGCAGATGCTCCTCGGGAGAAGAGCCGGCTCTGGAGGGCCCGCACCTGCTCGAGCTCGTCGCGGAGCCGCGTCTCCAGCTCCTTCCTGTCCGAGGCCGACATCTTGGGCAGCTCGAAGAAGACCCGCGGCACGTTGAACCCGGGAGCGTCGTCCGTGTTGAGGTTGACGCATTTCCTCTTGGCTTCGCTCTGCGCCACCGGGTGATTCGCGGGCGGCTTCGAGACCCCCACGGTTTCCACCCCGTAGCGGTAGTCCGGCACGAAGCCGAGCGGGTGGCCCTTGGAGAACTTCTGCGTCTTCCCCATCATCGCGCGCGCGGGCGGGCGGGGCCGGGGGGAATACGCGCGCGGAGCAGGAGAAGACTCCTAAGGACCGCAATGCGCCGCCGGGGGCGCGGGATTTCGCCGGAATTGAGCCGAAAACCTAACCCTAACCCCCTGGAGGGAAGGGGGGCGGTTAGCTTATCGCGCGGCCGCCCGAGAGCAGGAGGCGGGCGGGGGGGGGCGACGAGACGTCGATTGAGGCGGCGCGGCAGCTCGATTCGAGGCGGCGCGGCGAGGGATCGAGCGACTCACCGAGCAACCCGCCGCCGCACCCACCGGCGGCGCCGCCGCGAGATCCCGAGGCCTTCCCCCGCGGGCGCCCCGGCGCCGCCGCGGAAGCTGCTGCGGCGCGAGGGCTTGAGCTCCGACGACGAGGTCGGGGCGGAGCGGGGGGCGGCGCGGAGGCGGCGCGGCGAGGCGGGAGCGGATGAAGGCGAGGCGGCGAGACCTGGGGTTTCTCTCTCCTGACCTTGGCGTCTCTTTTTTTCTCTCTCTCTCTTGGCTGTGCCGCTGGCGCAAGAGAGCTGTAGGCTCGAATCGGTGGGGCCCGCTGTAAGCGGCGGATGTGGATTGCACCGGGCGGCTGGACTGTGGGTCCCGCTTGGACAGCGGTCCCACCGGACGGAATAGGGTGGGCGGCTCTGACTTGTGGGGGGAAATCTTGGCCGTTGGGTGTTTAGAGCGGACGGCGCGATAAGTTGCGTGCCCGCAAGGCCTAGGGCTTCGTATATGCAAAGAAGAATCACGTGTTGATTTGCCGCCGTCACATCATCGCGGGTTGTAAACATGAACACAAATAGGAGGATTTTCGAATTAAAGACATTTGCTTGGAATGAAAGTGACATGCTGGTACGGCCAACTCATGTAAAAGTAATAACTTGGTTCAAACTTCAAAGGGATTTCGGATAGACAAGCACTATATCGTGCATAGTACATGAAAGGCTATCAAAGAGGGAGAAAGTTCAACACTAAAAGATGCAATAGTCTTCAAGTCAATTTTCGATCTAGAGTGCAAGACAAATTAAAGTCATGCATGACGCAAATGGAAGCTACTACTAAATACTCCATCTACTCAACACTAAAACACTACAAAAAAAAAGTAGAAGCAGTCATATTTCTGCCTTTTTTTAAACAAGACCCCGACTGGGCCTAGCTTTATATTGAAAGGTTAACAAAGTTCGGAACAAAAGACCCCACGAAGGAGGCACACAACACTTTCAACCACAACAGGCCATACCATCAAACGAGAACACACTCTCAACATCTGCTAGCCTCGGGGCTCCTCCTACACTATGAGAGAAACACCTACAACTACCAACGTTTTTTTCACAATGAAAACATACAAACACATACACCACACTAGGGGCGACGACAGGCACCAAACTGTTAGGAACGGAGGATAACTACCCAACTCCAGCATGGTCGCGCTCCTCCGTGCCCAGTTCCCAAACCCTAGCAAATACTATGGTGTGAAATAAAGATGGTTATATTTTGTTTATGCATTATGGTTTAGTTCTCTATTTTGACGTTCTGTTCCATGCAATGTTTGCCTTTTGGACAAAATAGGGAATTACCTCTAGGCATGTGGTGGTAGGGAGGTGTCAGGTGACACCCTCACGTTGTTCTATCATCATGTGGCTAGAGGGGGAAGAAATGGGACTCACAAAGCGCATATCCATGGGTTCTTGGTTGAAACCTTAATAGCTTGTGTACCAAGGTGGCTTGTCGAGTACACGACTGTGGTTATGAGGGGTGGTTGAGAAGATGGCTGGTCTGCAATCACCCACTTAGGAACTCCTTCCTCATACATGCATGAACAAAAGATGAAATCATCTAGTTGAAACATCAAACCTAATTGCTAGTGGTAAATCCTACATTCACCGAGAACACCTTAGCCATCTGCAGTTTTAGTCTTTTTCACACTGTGTTGTTCTTTATCTTGGTAGATTATTTTAGTTTATTGAAGTTGCTATTTAAATCATGTTTCCATCACTCATACTTTTCTAATTGAAATCAAAAGTCAACTTGAACGATTTACTTTAGTATTTAATAACAAGAAACTCTTGAAACCGCGGCGGAAGGCTCTCTGTGGAATCGACACTCTTATTTTAAAACTAGCTACACGTACCTACGCACAATTATCAGTAATTGTAACCCTGGTCAATAAAGCTTTGGATTCAAAAAAAAAGTATAATGCCACTATATATGTTTATTTATGGAGTACTATGGTTGAAAATGTACTCCCTATATTTCAAATTATAAGGCAATCAATCTACCAAAAATGTCGAGTGTTTTTACGGTACCTTTTACTATTGATGAGAGGTCATTGTATGCATAAAATGTTACCATTGATTTCAAAGGTTATTCTAGACCTTCGAGGTACGAAATCATTTTTTCTGGCACTCGCCGTCCCATTAAATATGAGATTTAAGTAGCCAAAAATCTCAATAAACAATTCTTCATTTTCTTCTTCTACGCATATTTATTTTGTTTCACTATATTTTGTTTTAAACTATGGTAGATTGATCACCATTGCAACCAGAGTAAAAAAATTAACACGTGTGTATGAGGGCCACGCAAGATGATCCACGAAGCATCGATGCCACCGCACGAGACAACCTCTCGTCTTAATTGGTGGAGGGTCGTCTTCCATTCATGGAATTACACCCCTGAAAGTGTTCAGTTTGACTCGTGCTAAGCCAACCAACCATGATAAATTTTTGCACAAAACTTTCCCTATAAAATTCGCGCATGGATTTACTCTTAAAGGTGTCGATGAGTGCATTTTACAACATATTTTAGGCATGTAAAAATGCTACTTGCCACTCATATCATGCTCCATCTAGTTCTAAGTATGTCATTTATGCATGATTACGAGTTCTCTTTCATTTTCAATGAATGTCGCGTAACTATTAGTTTTATTAGGATTTTATTATTCTTCTTTGTCTTTTATAAGTGTGTAGGTGCAAGGTGCAATTATGGATAAAGCAATGCATGGGAAACAAAAGAAGGAGCAATGTGGAAGAGCTGCAAACATCGGACTTAGCCATTTGGAGGGTGGAAAAGGTGATTTTCCCATAATCACAAAATACAAATCCAATACCATGGTGGTGTATCTCTTGTCTATACGAGTTTAATGAGCTGAAAAACACCGAAATCGGAGTCTGTATGAGGAAATGATGGCCATTTTAGTGCGGACATATGCAACTTTAAAGAGCATCCATACTGGCAGAGCCTAGAGCCTGCCCATTTATATGCCCGTATCACGACATCCAGGTCGCAGAAACTTCCAAAAAATATATGTTTCTTCACCGTTTTGGCCCCCACTCATTCCTAGGGTTTTTCCCAAGCCATATGGATGATATTGGGAGGTCCTTGGGGCCCTCCTAGTTAGGCCAATATAAGGGAGGGGGCAAGGGAGAGAGACACACCCATCCGGGCCGCCACAGCGGAGCTCTGCCGCTCCGCCTCCTCCATTGTCGTCTTCACGAAGATCTCCACCATCAACCAGCACATAAGAGGAGAAGGGACTTAGATCATTGGAGGCTTGGGCATAATCTCCATCATCAACCGTTGCATCTACACCATCTCCATCGCCATCACCATCCTTTACCTTCATCTTGTTGTATTTCCTAAAGTTTGTTGTGCATTTGAACAAGTATTCATTCATCTCCATGTACTTGATCTGTATTATTAGAGTTAATAGCACGGCGCATACATGAACTTGTCCGGCATGTGCAATGTCCTCCACCAACTTGCAAAATATGCTCCACTTAGCCGTCAACTTGATAGGCGGGTTCAAATTAGCACAAATCAGTCAGAATTTGACACCTGGATGACACGCTGGCCTTGTGTGCTCATCTATTTCACGAGAAAGCCCCTGCAGTATTTATGTAGTAGCAGTTGGAGGCCTCTGAACTGGTGGCCGTAGTAAATAGACAGTAATGACACAGATACATTTGCACAAAATCCTCCACGGCGACGATATCAGCCCACCTCGAGCACTCCGCGATCAGTTCGGCGCGTACGTCGACTGCTCCTCCTCCATGGCGACGGTGACGACGCCGTGATGCCTCCGACCGTTCTTGGCGGCCGCCCCAAAGTACGGTATGCCAACGAATCTTCCCCTCGCTCCTCCCTCTCTCCTCTGCTTTTCTATTATGTGTTGTCTCTGCGGTTGGGTAGGGTTTTGGTAGGGTTTGCGTCCTGGTGATCCTCGAAGAATTAGGTCGATTTGCTTGTCTATTAGGGTCTATTTGACAGCAAAATAGAACGAAAAGGCAAAAAAAAATCCTTTCGGATTTGGTTCTCGATGGTGCATGAACTCGGTTTATATGAATGAAATAGTGACGGATTTGTTTGCCTCTTGGTGCGAATGCAAGTTCAGAAGGTCGAATTCGATGAAGCAGATGATGTGGAAGCAATGTTGGAAAAAAAGTTAGTGAATTTGGGGCTGCAGTTTGTTTGTGGCTTAGCTGAAAGTCTGAAACTGCAATATTTGTACTGAAATTGTCCTCTGTTTTTACACATTCATATATGTTCTGCATATATGTGCTGAAAGTCTGAAACTGCAATATTTTGCAATGTAATTGCAGGAAATAATGAGACACTATTTTCTGTAGAAGTGGAACACAATGGTTTCTTTTGTGGCTTATATGATAATTTGTCATACATTCAGCCATCAATTGAGTGGTGGGATGACTGCAGTAGCGAGACCTGGTCCATTCTCTGGATTGATGATCTGCTGAGTCAGATGGGGTATGAGAGGGATGGTAGAATGCATGTGTACTGGTGTCAACCTGGCAAGGACATAACAGATGGCCTAGTTTGCATAGAGAAAGATGTAGATATTGTAGCAATGTGCAATGCAGTTGAAAGTGCATGGAGCCCCCATGTGTGGTTTTGGTAATTAATGATAATCCCTATGGACTAATGTTTGCATTGAGTTATATTTGTAGGAGTTGTTCATAGGCAATGCTTGAACCATATGTTGGCTTCAAGATAGCAATAAGAAGCAAATGAAGAATATCAAGTGTCAAGTATGTCTTGAAGATGAAGATGAAGTGAGCTCTCAAGGTTAACTTCAAGACATCAACGAAATGAAGTGCAAGTTCAAGATGAGCCAACTCGAATAGATCATAAGCTTGAAGCTTGCCATGAAGAAATGAAGTGCAAGTTCAAGATGATCCATCTCGAAGAGATCCTTTGCTTGACTCTTGCCATCTGACATAGGCATCCCAAATGGGCCTGCCGAAGATGGTACCCGGGGTTTACTGGAAGCCCAATACCCGAAGAATAAGAAGATTCGGGAGCCCAAGATTTACTAAGGAAAGATAGAGTTGTAATAGGAAGTGTTGTTTGTGATCTCGGCGGGATGAGTTAGAAACCGTCCCGGACTATGTAAACTTGTATAGCACGAATCCCTCGGCTCCACCTCATATATAAGGGGAGTCGAGGGACAAAGAATCAATCGAATCATTGTCTGCAAACCCTAGTTTTCATAGTCGTCGAGTACTTTTCGGCTGAAACCTTCGAGATCTACTTGCCCTCTACTTCTAACTAAACCCTAGCCTACAATCCATAGGCATTGACAAGTCAATACCTTGTCAATTGGCGCCGTCTGTGGGAATTAGAGGCGTAAGGAGCTGATCTCGATGGCACGCTCAAGATCTTCGACATCGTCAACCGCAAGCAACACAATGGATCGAGGTAAACGGATCGCTACCGGTCTTGTCGATTTTGTTCCTCACCCACCCTCCCGTTTGGATGCATATGCGTATCCGGCGGAGCCCATGGAGATGACGTTCGGAAGGTTCCACTTTCGCGTCGAGAAGGAAGGATCGTATCGTGTCGAGATTCCGATCTCGTCGGAATCATCAGTGGCCGATTCCGATTTTTCAAGCTATACATCGTCAAACGAATCAGGAGAAGAAGAAACCTCGGCGACACGCTACGTCAGCATCGAGCAAGAGAGAAACTCGCCAAGATCTTCAACGACATGTCGTTTGAGTCATCTCGCGGATTCATATATAAGCGATGGTTCAAGCAATGTCGACGATTACGACTTCATCGACAAATCTTTGACAGTGGGCAAGGTCTTCATCAATCTCAACGACGATGTCACCAAACCCAACATAGATCTGAGTACAAAGTATCATCGGATTTACGCCATTGAAGATCAAGAAGAGACATTCGAGGCTTTCGACAGCTTGGGAAATCCATACGTCGATCCCTCCAATCTGCGACAAGGCTTGGGCAACAAATACGTCGGGCCGAGCCGCGAGATAGAGTTCAACTTTCACAAGCAGCGTGGGACGGAGGCTGCGAGAGCTATGAACGGCACGGAACCAATGGCTACCACAGCCACACCGGAAGAATTGCAAGCATATCAATATAGGCTCGCACGAGCTGCCAGGGAATTGGAAAAACAGACGACTGAGTTGAACAGAGAAAGGAGGCAGCTTCGCATCCAGCAGGAGAAGGGCAGATCTAAGTCGACAATCTAGAACTACGGGTGATAGCCATCGGGAGGCGCGAACGAGCAAGGTCAAGACCGCAACACATACCCGAAGCGGAAAGAGAGCACTTGGTTCAAAACCTCGACATGTCCTTTATGTCGATAGATACAAGAGGAAACATCATCCCTAAGACACCGCAGGCTGGGTATATGGCGACACATGCTTTTATCCTTGCATCTAAACCACCTCCGGGTGACCCAAGGGAAACACTCGTACAATATGGCGGTAGCGGGAGTTGGAGCTATGGGGACAGCGTTTATATCAACGCCTCCCGAAGGAGTGGCAAGGCAAAATAGTCCGCGACCCGCAAGCAGCAACAGCGGCAAGACACTCGAAGGGCCAAGTGGAGCAAGAGACACAAGAAGCACAAGCAAGAGTCGACGGAGCGCGACAAAGCGTGAAGGGATCATCGGCAATCCCCGAACTTAACGACGAAGATATGTGCGGCTTACCATGCTTCACGAGGAGAGTCCGAAAACGCGAGTCCCCTCAGGATTCAAGTTACCCGATAATTTCAAGAAATTCGACGGCCTTCAAGATCCAGAGGATTGGCTAGTCGACTATCTGGAGACGGTGAAGCTGACAGGAGGAACTAGGGCAACAGCCATGCAAAGCATCCAGGTGCACCTGAGTGGTGCCGCACGATCATGGATAAAGAAACTCGCTCCAGGATCCATCGACAGACTGGGAAAGTTTCGAGGACGTGTTCGTCAAGAACTTCAGCATCCACGTGCAAAAACCCGCATCGTTAGAGGAGTTGAGAGCGTGTCGACAAAAGCCGGATGAGCCAATGAGAAAGTACATCCGGAGGTGGAATATCATCAAAAACTCGGCAGAAAACATATCCGACGAGAGAGCAATAGATGCGTTTGTCGCAGGAGTCGGCGTGGAGACTTTGTCGAGGATTTGGGAAGGACCAATCCAAGGACAAGTATCCGCGTTAATGGAGATAGCAAATAAATGGGCAGATGGAGAAGACGCTGTCCACAACAAACGACACAGGTCGCCGGAGGAGGACCGTGGTCGAAACTATCAACCGAGGCGAAGATTTCCTCGGACGTACTCGGAACTACGACGCCCCAGGACAAATTTCGGCAGGTTTTCGGACAAATACAGGAGGCAACAGAGATGATTACCAGAGAAGCAGTGAACAGCGAGGTGATAATAGGGATGATTCACGCAACAGGCAAAATAGTGGGCCGAGGTTTCCAAGACCTTTCGTGTCCCCCGAGGAAATGCTGAACGGACCGTGCCAGATGCACTTCTTCCTCGACAGCAACGGGAAAAGACGAGTCAGGGCACCTGCAGTAAAGACCGTCGAAATTTTCGAGCAATGTTCGGATACGCGTAAAATGCTCACGCTCGAGCAGCACGAGAGAAACCCTCGGGAGCCTAGGAGCGAGGTTCATCTCCCGCCACCTCCCGCGATTACGAGAGGACAATCGACACCAGCCTAAGAATAGCGGCAAGCACTCGCACCACCACCCTATGTTGATCCTAATTCCAACGGAGCAGGTGTTGATGATTCGAAGGGAAGGCCGTCCAATAGAGCTCAAAAAGTAATCTCACGACAGTGTTTATGGCAGAGAAAATGCCTCCACCAACAAGCTTGAGTACCTTAATTGGTCGTGACAAGATATCGGCTTCACAATAGCAGATCATCCGCAGAAGTTCCTCGACTGTGGCAGCCAAGCACTTATTCTCGCCAGCAGTTATCGCAGGATTTGATGTCTCTCGAGTGTTCATAGACGGCGGCAAGCAGCCTTGAACCTCATGTATGCGGATACATTGAGGAAGATGAACATATCCTTAGCAAACTTGAAACCAACAGACACAAGGTTCCACGGCATTACACCGTAGAAACCAAGTTATCCATTGGGAAAAATCAATCTCGATGTTCAATTTGGGACCCGAGAAAATTATAGAATCGAGAAGCTCGAATTTGAAGTCGTGGATTTTCCATCACAATACCACGCTCTGTTGGGACGACTCAGCATATGCTAGATTTATGGCAGCACTCACACTATACATACCCGTTGTGGAGGTTGCCCGGACCAAGAGGACCAATCACAGATCAAGGGAAGCTTTGCCTTAGCCGATAAGTGCGACAAGGATTTTCACAAAGTTGGCGTAAACTTTCGGGATGCAAGCCGAGTACTTGGCGTCAAAAAGCATGACTGATTACGACGTACCGCCGTACGCCGGAAGGCCAAATAAAGAATCAACTTTCAACACAGAGAAAAATTCTAAGGAGGTGCGTATTCACCCGAAAGATCCAAAAAGACGACATCTATCGCAAACGATATGGATATCGCATAGGAAAGCGCGCTCGTCAAGTTCCTCCGTGAGAACTGGAAAATCTTTGCATGGTGTCTAGCCGACATGCCAGGAGTACCCGTGGAACTTGCCGAGCACCACCTAAATTTGGATCCAACAAATGAAACCAATCGGACAACCTTTGCGGCGTTTTTCGGAACCAAACCGCAAAGCCATGCTTTCGTAAATAAATCGACTCGAAGAAGCTGGTTTTATCGTAGAAATATCTACGTAAGCCACATGGGTAGCTAACCCAGATGATGGTGCCGAAGAAAAACACGACAGTCCTTCGCATGTGCGTCGACTTTACGTGTCTCAATAAACATTGTCCTAAGGATCACTTTCCCCTCCCAAGGATCGATCAAATTATCGACTCCACCGGCAGGTTGCGAACGTCTTTCCTTCTTGGATGCATACTCGGTTATAACCAGATCAGATTAAAAGAAGATGATGAAGCCAAGACAGCGTTTATTACACCTTACGGCGTGTTTTGCTACAAAACAATGCCCTTTGGTCTAAAAAATGCGGGAGCAACATATCAGAGGATGATGCAGAAGTGTTTAGCAACACAGATCGGGAAAAACGTGCAAGTATACATCGATGATGTCGTCATAACATCAAAAAAGGGGACAACATTGATCGAGGATCTCAAAGAAACTTTTGACAACCTCGACAAATTCTCGCCTCAAACCGAACCCGACGAAGTGTTCTTTTGGCGTCCCAGACAGGAGAACTTCTGGGGTTTCTAGTTTCAGCAAGAGGGATTGAAGCAAATCCCGACAAAATACAAGCCATAGTAACAATGAGAAAGCCAACAAAGTTGAAAGAAATACAGCAACTAACTGGGCGAGTCGCAGCTTTGAGCAGGTTCGTCGCCAGGTTAGGAGAAAAGCGTTACCATTTTATGCGCCGATAAAACAAGGAGATAAATTCCAGTGGAACGAAGAGGCCGACAGTAGCTTTCGAGGATCTGAAGCGAAAAATCTCGACACCACCAATCCCGGTGGCTCCAAAGGAAAAGGAACCTCTCCCGCCGTATATTGCAGCCCACGCCCCAAGTGGTTAGCACAAGTATTAGTTGTCGAAAGAGAGGAAGAAGGGAAAATCCATGGAGTGCAACGGCCAGTATACTTCGTGAGCGAAGTCTTGTCACCTTCAAAACAAAGGTACCCTCGCACCAAAAGCTAGCATATGGAGTGTTCACGACAAAGACGAAAATTGCGCCACTATTTTTCTAAGCACACCCGATCATAGTGGTCAATGAAGCTCCCTTGTCAAATATACCGAATAACCCGTAGTTACGGGTCGTGTCTCCCTTTGGGGAATAGAACTTTCCCTCGGGACATCACGTATGAAAAAAGAAAAGCAATAAAGTCGCAAATACCGCCGTACTTCATCGCAGTAATGGATGGAGTTGCAAAATACAGGACCACCAGTATTTATCGAGAACTTGGACCATGAACTTTGATGGGTCCAAGAGACTAGAAGGAGCCGGCGCAGAGTAGTACTCATATCACCCGAAGGCGACAAATTGAAGTACATCCTCCGGATGACGTTCCTTAACGCATCTAACAATGAAGCGTAATATGAGGCTCTCATACACGGGATGAAGATGGCGAAAGCACTGCGGAGCAACTCGATTAAAAATCTTTGGCGACTCACGCTGGTGGCTCAGCTAGTTATGAACCAATGTGATGCAATCAATGATAGCATGATGGCATACAAGGAGGTGTACAACGAGCTTGAAAAGTTATTCGATGGATGCGAAGTAAATCATATTAGCAAAGTTGAGCAACGACGAAGCCGACGTTCTTGCAAACATCGGGTCACAAGGTGCCTTCCAATCCCGCCAGGTGTATTCTCGGGAAGAGATAACAGTAGAGATCCACTAAGCCAACAAAGTCAAAAAAGAAGGAGAAGAAACCCTCGGGGCTGCCAAGGAAAAGCAAGAGGACGAAGAAGAGGATCAGGACTTGGTCATGGTGATACGTATACCGTGGATGCAGCTCGTACATATCATACATCATGAGGAAAGAAATACCCGATGATCCAGCTTGAAGCAAGGCGAGTAATTCGACGCTCCAAAGCTTTTACGGTGGTCAAGGGAGAATTGTATAAGCGAAGTATTTCAGGCGTTTTGCAAAGGTGCGTTACACCCGAAGAAGGAAGAATAATCCCGAAGGATGTACACGAAGGAATATGTGGCCACCACGCAAGTAGTCGAGCTATCGCAGCCAAGGTTTTTCGGGCAGGATTCTACCGGTTGACAAGCAATCGAGGACGCCAAGGACATAGTAAGAACTTGCGACGCATGTCAAAGGTTCGCCGCAAAACCTCACTCTCCAGCAGACGAGAGTTAGCACCAATACCATTGTCTTGGCCCTTTGCTCAATGGGGACTTGATATGGTGGGTAAGTTACACAAATCCCGGCCAGGAGGAAAGGAGTACATGCTAGTAGCCGTCGATAAGTTTACAAAGTGGATAGAAGCGAAGCCGATAAATTCACTCGGATGGAGCATCCGCAAGAAAATTCGTAAAAGGCCTCGTCTTCGCATTTGGAGTGCCCCACAAAGCATCGTCACGTACAACGGCAAGCAACTTCACATCCCATGAATTCAAAGATTATTGCGAAGAGGTGGGTATTAAGCTGAACTTTGCGTCGCTTGCACATCCTCAAACCAATGGGCAAGTCGAGAAAGCCAATGGCATCATCTCGCAATGGTATCAAGAAGCGCTTATTAGGACCACCGGAAAAGCTCGACATACGTGGCCGTAAGAACTACCAAGCGTGTTGTGGAGCATCCGAACAACACCAAACACAAGCAACGCAGAAACTCCGTTTTTCCCGGTTCATGGAGCAGAAGCAGTACTACCAATCGAGATAGAGCACAACTCTCCACGTGTCGCCGAATATGATGAAGAAACGTCGAGAAGAGTGCTAGAAGACGACGTCGACGCACTTGATGAAGCTCGAGATGAAGTATTATCTCGGTAACCAAATATCAACAGGATTTGAAGAATTACCACAGCCGACGTTTGCGGCCAAGATCTTTTCGTGTGGGAGACCTAGTTCTTCGGCTCACGCAAAAAAGTCATGAAAAACTCGAGTCACCATGGCTTGGCCCTTACATTGTCACTGAAGTAATTGGAGGAGGAGCATACGGAATAAAGGACAAGAAGACAGGGTGGAGGAGCCAAACCCCCGGAACGTGGCGCAACTTAGGCGTTTTTACGCCTAGAGTCAAAATATAGTCTTTGTAAAGCTTCAATGTACCGAAACGCCCGCGAGTTTTCGTACGCACTCTTTTCCTTTTTCTGGGCACCGAGTGGGGCCGGAGAAGGTTTTTAATGAGGCGGGCTCGCGGTGCTGCAATATAATAAAGATAGTGACAATATAACTTTTCTTCTTTATCGACATGACCAAAGTCTTCGCTCCGACGAATTTCAATATAGTTCATCAACAAAAGGAAAAACTTGCCTTGGTATTCAAATACCTCGTGAGTCAACAAAAATACAAAATAGTACTCAATAAAAAGCTTGGGGGCTCATATTCGCCTTAAATATATAAATGCCTTGGTTCAAAACCTCGCAAGTATACAAATATAGTAAAGAGTCACCGAAACACTCGGGGCTAAACAAACAGAGAAATATAATGATTGCTTTACAATATAGTCGTGGATTACAAAGAAAAAATATCTACAAGAAGAAACTAACTAGTCTTGATTCAATATGTCATCAAGAGTAACCCTGTTTTCCTCAGGAGCAGCACCAAGAAAATCGGCATAATGGCCATCGGCAAAAAAGTCGGCATCCATCCGAAGTCAAGCTTCGAGTGGCAGATTTGGAGCATGATAAGAGCAAATCTGGCGCCAGCTACTAGTTGAGCTTTGACAAAATCATGGATACTGCGAGCATCCTTGAACCTTTCCATCAATTCAGGAAGAGTTTTTGGTTGGACGTTCCGAGGAAACATGGAGTTGTAAACCATGGACAAGGTCTTGGTACGTAAGTCGAGGAAATCACGAGTTTGAGAGGCGCGATCTTGAAATCCGACAATTTGGCGGGTCCTTTCCGGGTAGCCCAAAACAAAGAACCATGGTCCAAGGAGAGATTAACAAGGAGGGTTGTCCTAGCATTCACCCTCTCTTCCTCGAGCAGCAAGCATCGCAAAGGCACCTATCAAAACAAAAAAACGGAAACCTTCAAAGAAACAATAGTATGCGGATAAAGGATATCAGCAGATGAAACATGCATACCCGACATATCTGCACTGGCTTCATTCATTAATTCGAGCATGAAATTTTCTCGAATAGTCGCCTTTTCAGCCTCGGAAGCAGCAATTTCCTTAGCAGCTACAGCCTCGCGAGCTTGTTGAAGAGCAATTTTTTCGGCTTCAGATGACTTACGAGATTGCTCCATCATCACAAGTGTTTGCTTCTTCGCATACTGAAGTTGTTGCCGAAGTTCATCCAGCTCTTGCGACAAGGTATCGTCGACAGGAGCGGTATCACCAAAAGCTTTCCTCGCGCGGAAGAAGAAGGCGAAACATTGGAAGGAGCAGAAGATGGAGTATAGTTATCAAATATCAACTCGAAAAATAAACAAGACAACATCAAATAACAAGCAAAGATAGAAGTCTTCATTAATCTCTTGGAATAATTACAAGGGCATTACAAATGGAGTTAAGAAAGTACGTGTCGCCAAATGACTACTTTGGCGACGTAAGCAAAAGAAACGAAAGAAAAACAGAGGCATGCAACTAGACCTCCGGCCTCGAGGAGCTAGGAGTTGAAGCCGGCTTGATCCCCGGATACGCCAAGATCTTCTTCGTGTTGGGCTTGGCCGCCTTGATCGCCGACCTCCATCTTGATCGCTCTATCCGACCGGTGTCGCCAACCTTCATCCAATCAAGCGTCTCGTTGGCCGTCAAGCAACCAGGGCAACAAGATTTCGACAAAGAACCTTCATATTCTCCTCGACGCATCTTCAATCCCAAGTCTTCCGAAGCATTAAACATCTTGGCGAGGTTAAGGAAAGTTGCGGGTTCTTCTTTCTTCGGGAAGAAATAAGGGAACAACGCTGACAATCCTGCATTAGCATTTGCCACGCCTTCACGAATTTCGCGCCCGTGAAACTCCGTAAGAGAAAGTGCGTCAAGGAGAGGATCGTTGACAGGATTATCCAGATCAAAATCCCGGTTTGTTTGGGCTGCCACACGAGACAAGACATCAGCCAACAACCAAGAAACAGAAGTGCAAGAAAATAAAAGGGATTGATAATATTACTCGGAGTACGTCGACTTTGCGACTTCAAACGCTTGAGGATTCCTTCGTCACGAGAAGCTTGTGCAGCTTTGTGCTCATCCAAGGCAGCTGTCGCATCCTCAAGTTTCTTCGTCAGCTCCTCGACACCAGCAGCTTTCGCTTTAGCTTCATCGCCTTCGACCTTGGCTTTGCTAGCGGCGAGTTCGGCTTTCTTGCGAGCCGCCTCACTTTGCTCAAGTTTTTGAGCCGGTGCGTCGGCGCGTTCGTTAGCCTCTGCAAGTTTCTCTGTCGAGATATGGAAAAAAGAGAGAAGAAAGATCAAAAAATCGCGGCAAGTAACAGGAGTGACAAATTAAGGAAAAACGACAAGTATGAAAGTCGTTACCTTCGGCTCTATTAGCATATTCACGGTACCCAATAAATTGGGAACCGATGCGGAGAAGATCCTTGATCATAGGCTGTTCAACGTGAACACAGTAAGAGAAACATCGGCATAAAAAAAAAAAAAAAAAAAAAAGATGTGAAGAAACAAAATAAAGAAAATATAGATGTCGACAAACTTACATCATCTAGGAGCGGGGCGACGAACCGCCCAACCGAGGGGCAGGATCAACAATCTTTCAACCCGTGCCCTTTTTGGTGAAGGGGCACGGGGGCTCGAAGGAGTAGATGTATCAACATTTTGTTGAGGAGGCGACGATTCCTCCCCTTCAACTCGGTTTTTCCGAAATAACTAAAGTATGTGACGTGCTCGTTCGAGCAGCCACATCTAAAGTTGGTGTTTCTTCATCATCACCGTGACAAAATAGCGGCAAGCATAAAAGCAAGGCAAGATAAAATTCTTCAAATAAAAAAGGAAAAGAGCAAGGAACCTACGAGCCGATGATACTCTCGATGTATGGATCATAAGCCGCTTTTCGAGGTGCAGGAGCAGCTTTCTTCGGGTTTCGAGGTCCCGAATCTTCGGCATTGCTCCTTTTCCTTTTGCTCTTCGGAGAAACAAGCAGGAGGAGGAGATTGCGCCGATGTTGTATCTTCGGAGGCAGCATCCTTCTCGGAGATCCCGCAGATTTTCGAGAATCTGCGGGTTCATTCACAAAAGAGGGGGTCTCCTCGGTTGACATCATCGACAACGGCTCTTTCTTCGACCTCTCCATCCTCGTGAAGAGGAGGAAGGGAAGCCATAGTAGGATGATTCTACAAGGAAATAGTGACAAAAGAGAATAAGTGAGATACCACCGCAATAAGATACGAGGAACAGCTTCGTAACAAGATAGAACTTCGAGAAGAGAAAATACCTCGGGAAGAGGATTGGAAGCACCGTATGGTTCCACTCGACGAGAGGAGGGAATAGGATCCTTCTTGCCTAATCGAGAAATTCTTCGAACCAATTTTTCCAAGTCCTTTACGTAAAGATCACCGGAGATTCTCGTTGGCGTCATTTTCACCGAATACGTCCAAAGGGGATTTTTGCGAGCTCGAAGAGGCTGCACTCTAATCCTAAGGAAGTAGGCAGTAATTTGAACACCGGATAGCTCTTTGCCTCGAGTGTTTTGAAGATGACGGATACGAGCCATGAGCGCTCTCGTCGCCTTTTTCTCTTCTTCGAAGCTTCGGCATCCCAGAACGGCGACGCCGAATCCCGGCATTCCCGTCAAAAGGAACTATGTTGTGCTCCACGGAATTGGCGCTTTCTTCGTGGATGTAGAGCCACTTTTTGCGCCATCCTTGGACGGAATCAGGAAACTTGACGTCGAAATAATCGACATCAGTCCGAACACGGATAACAACGCCACCTATGTTATAAGTGACGTTGTGGGAGCCATTACGGCGGAGGCAGAAAATGCGCTTCCACAGAGCCCAATTGGGAGGGATTCCGAGGAAGCATTCGCAAAGTGTGATAAAAATAGAAATGTGAAGGATGGAATTGGGAGTCAACCGGTGCGCTTGAATCCCATAAACGAAAAGAAGGCCGCGGAGGAAATCATGGATTGGGGTTGAAAGGCCGCGGATCGGTGATCAACAAAACTAACCCGATACTCCATTGGAGGCTTGGGGTAGCTTTCTTCGCTAGGAAAGCGGATGGCGTCCTCCTTCGTCATGAGGCCGAGCCTCTTCAGCGTGTTGATGTCTTGATTGGAGATTTTGGATCTCTCCCACTCAAGATCCTCGGTGGCCATCTTGGATTCCGGCGTGCTCGTGGCGAGTCAGACGCGTGCGCGGTGGCATCAACGGCAGTGGGCAGAGCAATGTATGTGCGTACGGAAGATTGGAGAGAGTTGGGCGCAGGGGAAGTTTTGCGAAGAGGAACAGGTAAGCGGCGCAAGCAAGGGGATGAACGGAGGTTGAAGAAGGGTTTATATAAGAATCGGGTGAAGCAAAGTGTGCCGTTGGATGAAGAAATCGTGTGGTGAGAATGGATCTTCTAGACACAAGGGCAAAACAAGTATTTTTATTGAGATAGGCGTTACCGTACGTGCGCCAGGAAAGCGGAGGACGTGTGTCCCCCACTTGCACGACGTGTCAACATGGTCGAAGCAATGGACCCACAGGGCAGAGAACTCAAGACTATTCGAGAAGGATGAAGTAAATTTGATTAAGGGAAGTATGTCGACAAGAAAAATAAAAGAAAAGTGACGACAGAAAGAATTATTCAATACTTCGGGAGCCTTTGATCAAATACAAGTTTTTGCCCAAATGCTCGGGGGCTACTTCATAAAAAAGTAAATTTTCGAGTATGACAAATATAGAAATTGCGGGAGCCTACAACCAAGCACAAGTCCTTGGCTGTAGCCTCGGGGCTACTCCCATCGGGAGCGCCTGTTCGCGCACCCGAGAGATAAAAAAAGAGAGAAGAAGAAAGAGATCATATTGGGAAGTAATGAAAATATAGCGACAAGGTGGACTAAAATGTTGAGCCTACAACCAAGCACAAGTTCTTGGTTGTAGCCTCGGGGGCTACTCCCATCGGGAACGCTGTTCGCGTGCCCGATGAAATTAACAAAAATAGAAAAACAAGAGAGTATATTTCGAGTTATAATTAACTCTACATATACTCCCATCGGGAGAACAATATAAGTCATATATGACTCGATAAAATGTGCCATTCCAACAGCCTGGAAAAGCACTCGACAATATATTCTCGAACGCCGAAGTTGCGATCAATTTCCGAATGCCGCAAAATTTGCGAAGGTAAGACCCCGGATCCGTTCCGCTGGGCGTGGCATCGCTAAAGACTCGCGCTCGCTACTTTTATCCGTATCAACAGATACGAAGAAAAATCCTAACGGACGCGTTAGGTACCCGATAAATTTGATCGGGACTCGACAGAATGGTAAGACCTTAAGCGGCACCCGTCGACGTTTACACCCGGATCCCGAGATCATGTCCGGGGACGTGATTTTGAAGTAGGTTTTTGCGGATTGCCACTAGAGCAGCTTAACTAGTACCCGATCCGTCGGATGAACTAGCCCCAATTACCGGTATCCCCGTACAATATAGAATTTTATGTGAAGAAATATAAAAGGTTAAAGCTTTCGAGTAAAAATAAACAATGGAGATTTTCCTCGACTCTACGATTCAAGCAAAATCTCGGGGCTACCGACATAGGCATCCCAAATGGGCCTGCCGAAGATGGTACCCGGGGTTTACTGGAAGCCCAATACCCGAAGAATAAGAAGATTCGGGAGCCCAAGATTTACTAAGGAAAGATAGAGTTGTAATAGGAAGTGTTGTTTGTGATCTGGCGGGATGAGTTAGAAACCGTCCCGGACTATGTAAACTTGTATAGCACGAATCCCTCGGCTCCACCTCATATATAAGGGGGAGTCGAGGGACAAAGAATCAATCGAATCATTGTCTGCAAACCCTAGTTTTCATAGTCGTCGAGTACTTTTCGGCTGAAACCTTCGAGATCTACTTGCCCTCTACTTCTAACTAAACCCTAGCCTACAATCCATAGGCATTGACAAGTCAATACCTTGTCACCATCCATATGGTGATCATGGATATGTGAATATGCGCCGAAGAAGAAGCTCTCCCATGGTGGATTATGGGGGAGCAATCCACAAGACTTCGTCAAGCAAGCACAATCAAGAAAGGCGTCCCATCTTGTTGAGGTCAAGATCGTCATCATCGAGCTCAAGTGGTATGCGCAAGTATAAGGTTTGCTCTTGATAGGGTTTCTTTCTCACCGGTCTCATAGTGTAGTTGGAGACCGGTTTATAGTTTAGTTGTCGTAATATCAAGAGGGCTCTCGAGTGAGTAACTCGATCGTATCGTTCGGAGAGAGCTCAAACCTTTGCATCCTTGCATCATCTTTCTTGGTTGTTATTTGGATCTTATCCATGTGATGTTTTAGAGCTTGTGCTTATTCTCATGACAAGCTCTAGTTCATCGAAAACGGATTTCGTATAGATCACTTGTTGCGTTTTCGAGTTTGGTGATTTTCTCGATTTCTCATGTTGAGGTGTTGCATCTCTAAAAATAATAGAAAATCACCCCCCACTAGTTTCCATATTGTTGGGTAAGCTCTTGTTGTCCTCTTTCCAACAAAATTGGTTTCACTCGATTCAGAACTACCAATCTTAAGTTTTGGATTTTACAAGGTAGCAGGTCTATATCACCAGGCCGGATTTTCCGGGCCGAATATTTGCAAAATATCCGGGCCCTGAAATTTGGCTAAGGACTTTCTGGCGAGTGGCTCAGTGATACCCTGGATAGGGGCCGGATTTTTGGTCGGACTTTTGCCCGGATTTTCCCAGGGCCGGATATTTCAGGGGGGCCGGATTATTCGGCCCTAACTTACACCGGATAATCCGGCCCTGGTTTTGTCCCAACGGCTCGATTTTCTTGGGGGTATAAATACCCCCCTTCTTCCTTCTTGGGCTGGTGCTTTTTCCACTCTCTCTCTCTTCCATTGTTGATCTTGAGAAGCTTGCCCTATCTCTCTATCCCTCCATGATTCTTGCCCCATTTTGAGGGAAAAGAGAGAGGAGATCTAGATCCACACTTTGACCAAACCAAATCATCTCTTTGTGAGTGAATCTTTGGGATCTAGATCTTGGAGAATTTTGTGTTCTCCTCTTTGTTCTTCCTCTCCTATTCCCCCAATAGATTTTGTAGCTTTGTTGGAATTTGAGAGAGAAGGACTTGAGCATCTTTGTGGTGTTCTTGCCATTGCATTTGGTGCATCGGTTTGAGTTCTCCACGGTGATTCGTGGTGGTGAAAGCAAGAAGGTTGTTACGCTTGGGTTCTTGGAACCCTAGACGGATTCTAGGCCTTTGTGGCGATTTGTTTTGAGCCTCCAATTAAGTTGTGGATGTGTGCCCCAATCTTTGTGTAAGGCCCGGTTTCCGCCTCGAAGGAAATCCCTTGGTGGAACCGTGACCTAGTCCTTTGTGGCGAGGGTCACCGGAGAATAAGGTGAGGCGCCTTCGTGGCGTTCGGTGTGTGGTGTGAGTACCGCATCTTGAGGTGAGGCCTTTGTGGCGTTGGTGTGCATCGGGCAACCACACCTCAAGGTGAGCCTCTTGTGGCATTCGGGAGCACTAAGCCACCGCACCTCTCCAACGGAGATTAGCACTCGCAAGAGTGTGAACTTCGGGATAAATCTTTGTCTCCCGCGTGCCTCGGTTATCTCTATACCCGAGCTCTTTACTTATGCACTTTACCTTGTGATAGCCATCGTGCTTGAAGTTATATATATCTTGCTATCACATAAGTTGCTTGCATTGCTTAGAATAAGTTGTTGGTGCACATAGGTGAACCATAGTATATAGGCTTTGGGCTTGACAAAGTAAATGCTAGTTTTATTCCGCATTTGTTAAGCCCATCTCATAAAAGTTTTAAACCGCCTATTCACCCCCCCCCTCTAGGCGACATCCGTGTCCTTTCAGTAGTGAGGTATCAGAAAACTCTTGTTCTATTGGTTGATCACACAAACTTTTTCACATCCCTTAGGGATGATGTGATCATCAATGGCTGTCCACCACTGCCAGCGGTTATTAGTCCAACCAAAATGCCAAGGAACCTCAGGAAGAACACTCCAACAACAGTTCAAGGAAGCTCTAGCAGTGCGCATAATTTGGGAGAAACTTTTGAAGATATGCAAAGGGCTGAAGAAGATGAGAATAGCCAGGACTCTGATTGGTAGGACAGTGACTATGAAGCAACAGAGGGTGGTGATGACTTGTTTGCTGCTAATATAGACAAAGATGTCTGGGGGTAATGAATTTAGAGTTTCAAAATGATGCATTGCTTCTGAAGTACATGGATAAATTCATGAATAAAGCTGACATCCCATGGGTGGACCTGGTATGGCATTCTCATTATAATGGTAAAGTGACACATGCTTCTCCTAAAACCGGATCATTCTGGTGGAAAGATATTTTCTCCTTGTATTTTCAGTATAGAGGACTGACCAGGATCTGGGATTCCATTTTACTATGGAAAGATAAGTGGCATGGGGAGTTGCCCTTGGTTGTCTCTTATGATAGACTTTTTTCCTTTGCTTTAAACAAGGATATCTCTATAGCGTGAAGCACTCCACACTGAAGATTTATTCAGTCTTTTCTGGTTACCATTATCCGATCAGGCCTTCCAGGAGCTTCAGTCTATCCAACAGTTACTTGTGCAATTGAGATCCCAACCGAGATCTCACACTGATATCTGGAAATGCAACCTCAACAATGGAAGGTATACTTCCTCTAGCTATTATCAGTTTCTCTTCGAAGGCGTAAATGCTGAGCCTATTTTCAAGAAACTATGGAAAAGTAAATGTCTCACAAAGTTAAAAGGTGTTTGCATGGCTTATGATGGTGGATCGGCTGAACACTAGGGATATGATTATCAGACGTCAATGGCATTTACACTCTGGAGCTGAATGTGTGCTTTGTAATACTGAGCCACTAGAACATAGAGATCACTTATTTTTTCAGTGTGATTTTGCTCGGAGATGTTGGGATTTTGTTGGTGTCACTTGGCCTCAAAATGCAAATATTTCAGAAGCTTTCATGAGTGCAAAGACGTCTTTTAATGGGATATGTTTCATGGAAGTTGCTGCGTGCCCCACTTGGAATATCTGGAAGGAAAGGAATGGTTTTATTTTTGAACAAAGGAGACCCAGCTTCTCTAGATGGAAAATTTGTTTCAAGAAGGATGTACTTCTAACCTCCCATCGTCTGCCTGCTCAAAAGAAGGATTTGCTTATCGCTTGGTTAAGCTCTCTATAAATATTCTTATCCTTTTTTCCTTTTGTTAGGGTTGACCCTCACAACCCTTTTTTTCCTGCTTGCTTTTCGCTCATGTAACTTTGGACTAAGTTCATTCCCTTTGTTGTTCTATATATTTAAATAAAAATATACCATGGGGGCCTCCCCTACGATTTCATGGTAAAAAAAGTAGACAAAGATGTGATAGACAACAATGAGCGTTGAGATGTGGTAGACATGGAAGATGATCAAGCTCTTGATGATGAGGATGTACAACTTAGAGGGGAATTGGAAGAACATTTGAAGAACAAATTCAGCACATTCAATACAGAAGTGGATATGAACAATCCTGAGTTCAAAGTGGGGATGTTATTTAGTGGTGTCAAGGAATTTAGAAAGGCATTGCAGAAGTACAACATAAATAATAGAGTCAAGTTAAAAAAAATATTAGGAATGATCCAATGAGGGTGGAGGCAATATGCAAGCCTAACTGTACTTGGCATATAAAAGGATCTTGTGACAGCAGATTTGGGGCATTTTCTGTTAAGGCATATGCAAAGAAGCACATTTGTAAGTCAGACTGGGAGGTGAAGGCATTGTCTTCAAACTTTTTGTGTGACACATTCATAAACGAATTCAGAGACAACAGGAAGCTTGACTTGAAGAGTTTTGCAGCAAAAGTATAGAGAGAGTTTAACATGTGCTCCAACAGATTCAAACTAGGAAGGGCCAGAAAACAAGCTTTGTTGAAAATCCATGGGGATGAGTCTAGCCAGTTAAGCATGCTTTGGGATTATGGGCAGGAGCTTAGGAGATCAAATCCTGTCTCAAAAAAATTTCTGACCACAAATCAAGCAAATGACAATGCAGAAGCAGTTCCTAAGAACCACCTAGATACTCTGTATTGGTCGTATGATGGCTGCAAAAGGGGGGTTTTAGAAGCATGCAGGCCCCTAATATGTTTTGATGGTTGTCATGTGAAAACAAAGTTCAAGGGTCAGTTGCTTACTCCAGTAGGAATAGACCCGAATGGCATTTTTCCAATTGCCATGGGTTTAGTTGAAGTGGAATGCACAAGCTCCTAGGAGTGGTTCTTGACTACTCTAAGCGATGATCTAAACATCATCATCACAGCCCCATGGACTATCATGAGTGACAGGCAGAAGGTAAAATTATCTACAATTATTTTTTGAATTTTAAATTAGCCCCATGGTTCACTTCTCGACATGTCGAGAATGATTGTTCACTTCTCGACATGTGTGTACCATCATTGTAGACATGTCGAGAATGATGGTTCACTTCTCGACATGTGTGTGCACCTAGCTTACATTATTTTGTGCTGTGATTTCAGGGGCTTATAAATGTTGTGAAAAAGGTGTTTCCTGATGCAGAACATAGATTCTGTGTTAGGCACCTCCATCAAAATTTCCAAAAGGCAGGCCACAAGGGTGAAGCTTTGAAGAATAACACGTGGGCTATATCTAGGTCTACCAACATCCCAAAGTGGCTGCAGAACATGGATAAACTGAAAGCTGATAGTCCTTCTGCTTATGCATGGCTAGAAGAACAAGTACCTAGCACATGGATCAAAGATTTTTTGAGTACCTTTCCAAAGTGTGATTTGCTTCTCAATAACCACATTGAGGTTTTCAACAGGTAAAATTTTCACCTTATCACTTATCATGTACCACTTATCACTTATCAGTTTCAACTTATCACTTGTCGTTTCTGTATACTTTCTTGTAGCTATATTTTGGAAGAAAGAGAAATGCACATGCTATCTATGTTGGAGACTGTGTTCTACAAGATGGTTGACATAATAGTCAGTAAGCAGAAGGAAGCGGAGAAATGGCATGGAACAATCTGCCCCAAGATCACAAAAAAACTTCATAAATTCCTAGAGTGGAGCAAGAATTGCATGGTCATTGGGCAGGAGGACGAGAGTACAAAGTGTCATCAACAGGAGGAGTCTTTACCGAGTGGTTTATCTATTTGTATTATTCAAAAATCTGCGTATATACATGATGTAATTGTTTAAATACGGTATATCCAACTAAAATATGTAATATACACGCACCTTAACCGTGACACACGCAAGTTAATTTGCCACTGGAGCACATGTGTACATGGCGCACGGCCAGGTGTGCCACTAAAGTTGAGCCCGTGGCGCACGTCACAGTGCACCACAGGTACTAGGAAGACGCGTGGTGCACATCATAGTACGCCACAGGTGAGGAGATATCAGTTCCCTAATATGTGTGGCGCAGGCCCCTGCGCCACGAGCGGACCATTTTGGTGCGCCACGGGTGGGCCTTTTCCTACTAGAGATGGCTCCCCTCTCTCCCCTCTGTGAGGCTCCCTTTATTGGAGACTTGTCGAATACACAACGGCACAACCCAAACCCCAAACAGAAGATCAACCGACCTCCCACCCAAACCGAAGAGTACATGTTGTGCCTGCTATGGGAGGAGGAGACATAGGATGCTCCGACGTTGATGAAGAAGCCGACACCTAGATGCGCCAACATGATGCTGACTGCTAGCATCAAGAACAACCTCGTCACCCACACGACACGAGGTCGGCAAACTCAACACTACGAAAGAATCCACCGCCAACACCTCGACGAGCACCACATCTCGGGGTCGCCACCCCGACATCCAACTAGTTGCCGCGCACCGTCACAACATTCTGGGGCTGCCGCCCCGACGTACATCGCCCGCAAGCGAGCCACAATGTCGCACATCCCAGAAGATCGCAACCCAAGTTGCACAGAAGCATCTGCCCGTAGACCACGACCATCACGCCAAATCCGGGGCCGTCACCCCGACATCCAAGCAAAGGCAACCCAAAGTTGCATGAGCCCGAGCTGGCAAACCTCGCCACCCTCGTGGCACC